>NC_090256.1:42359403-42447568 GCF_037325665.1 Littorina saxatilis
TTAAAAAAGAGAAAATATTTTCAAGACCTTGCTTCTTCAAAACAAAATCCAAAGAACATTTGGAAAGCCATAAATGAACTCACAAATAAAACTTCTGCATCTTTGTAACCGTGTGCCGAAACACTACGATCACCTCGGGAAGCGAAGTGCAATCAAACAGGTTTGAAAATATTAGGGCTAATTTCTTAGCCCTATAAAAACTGTTATGCAAACCCGAAGGTTTCCATGAACATACAGACAATCGGAAACCACCAGACCTCATCACAAACAGATTTCCACAAACCACGGGTGTTGACTTAAAGGCCAACAACTCGGGTGCAGAGTCTGCTGTGAAAGGAGCGGTAGCCTCCCCTGTCACAATCGCCCCACAGACAATCGGAAACCACCAGACCTCATCACAAACAGATTTCCACAAACCACGGGTGTTGACTTAAAGGCCAACAACTCGGGTGCAGAGTCTGCTGTGAAAGGAGCGGTAGCCTCCCCTGTCACATCTTAATCAAGTTGCGTTAGAGACATAACACCTGATGATCTTAATACACATTTTTCCAAAATAGCTGAAAAAGTTATTTTAAAGGATACAACTAACCTCAATAATTTGGAAGTTTTAGAAGACTTCTGTAAGTCAAAAGAAATTTCATCTCAATTAAATATTCCTTCGCTTACAGTGCCTGAAGTCTTTCAAGCACTCACACATTTAAAGCAAACAGGTACCCGGGGGATAGACGGATTAGATGGAAGAATTCTTAAGTTATCAGCCCCGGTAATTTCCGAAACTCTCACTTACATTTATAATCTCTGTTTAGACAAACACTATTTTCCAATAGCGCTCAAACAGGCAAAAATTATTCCTTTGTTTAAATCTGGTGAGAAGAAAGACCCCTCAAACTATAGACCGATTTCTATATTGTCTGTATTATCAAAGCCACTTGAAAAACATATAAACAAACACCTATTAGCGCACTTTGATCACAATCAATTATTTCACCCGAACCAGTCTGGCTTTAGGGCTAATCACTCGTGTCACACTGCCTTAATCTCTCTTGTTGATCATTGGTTGGACAAGATAAACGATAATGCATTTTGTGGTGCTGTATTTGTAGACTTTGCTAAAGCTTTTGATGTAATTGATCACAAGTTGTTACTCAGAAAACTCAAATTATATGGCCTCGGGACTGACTCAGTTAACCTCATTTGTTCTTTTCTCAGCAACAGGCAACAAAGTGTGCATGCGAACGCCTCGGCATCAAGTATGCAGGCTGTACGGCATGGGGTACCACAAGGGTCAGGTTTAGGCCCTCTACTTTTCTCCATATACATAAATGACCTGCCCCTTCATATTAAAAACTTGTGTGAACTTTTTGCAGATGACACCACCATACACTCCAGTGACACCAATTTAAATCGTTTATCTGAATCACTGCAAGAAAGTTTAAACCAGCTGAGTGCATGGACTGAGCTAAATCATATGTCCCTGAACCCCCCAAAAACTAAATGCATGATAATAACAACTAGACAAAAACGACAGAACATAATCTCCACGTTTCCCGATTTAATTGTCAATGATGAAATTGTTTCAACAGTCAACCATCATAAAGTGTTGGGAGTGACCATCGATAACAACCTGTCATGGTCACACCACATCGAACAACTTTCTAAAGTCATGTCCAAGAAAGTATATCTCTTATCTAGAATCAAGCACTTCCTGAATTTGGAAGCCAGGAAGTTATTCTTTAATGCCCATATTCAATCTGTTATTGATTACGCATCAACCTTATGGGATTCGGCAAGTGATAATTCACTAAAACCTATAATTAGATTACACAAACGAGCGTTGAAAGTAGTCTTATTAAAGAAAACAACCCTGAATGAATTAGACTACATAAACTTAGGCATTCTCCCTCTGAAGGCAAGACTTGGCTATAATAAATGTACCCTTATGAGCAAAATTATCACTGGAAGTGTACCTGAAACTTTACGTACAAAATTTACCATGAGGAATTCACGTCAATTTATGAGATTAAACACTCCTGTTCCTCGGATTGACCTGTTTAAGTCCAGTTTAGTGTATTCAGGTAGCAGTCTCTGGAACTCTCTTCCAACATTCCTGAGGCAAACTACCAGCACTGATAGTTTTAAAAGCAGATATTTGTCTTATGTAATGAAGTCAAAGTAAATGATATTTGTCTTAAATGGTATTCAATTTTTGTATTAAACATGCCCCTCTCCTCTTTATTGGTATAATGTACACAAACCCTTTTCGAATGAAGGGACTTACAAACCAACCACTACATGTATTTAGATGTGTGATGATCTTAGCAATGTCTTGCTTGTTTGATTGATTTTCTTTAAAATGTAATGTATGGATTAGAGCATGATGTTGAGAAAGTGCAAGCTGCACTATACCACTTAATTCACATCAATCAACTCGCAATTTACCTCAATGCAATGCATTTTGTGTACATATGTATAATGTGTTTTTACTTTAGTTATCTGTTAAAATGTAGAATTTTAGTTTTCTATTTTCTATTTTTTATCTTGTATTTTTATTTCATTTTTGTAGTTAGTCCCTCTTTAGGGCGAGGGCTGGATGTAAAAAAAGCAGACCACTGCTTAATCTACTACCCTCGTTAAATAAATAATTGTCATTGTCATTGTCATTGTCTGTCTCTCTCTCTCTCTCTCTCTCTCTCTCTCTCTCTCTCTCTCTCTCTCTCTCTCTCTCTCTCTCTCTCTCTTATAAGCATAACATATATTTCTGTGTTATATATAGTGTTCAAACATTGCTAAAACAAAATCTAAATGCATCTTGAAATGTCTTATTGGTTGCGTGACATTTTATTTCTGTTATTTCTGTTCTCTCTCTCTCTGTCTCTCTCTCTCTCTGTCTCTCTCTCTCTCTGTCGGTCGGTCGTCTGTCTGACTGTCTGTCTATCTGTCCGTTTCTATCTCTCTCTCTCTCTCTCTCTCTCTCTCTCTCTCTCTCTCTCTGTCTCTCTCTGTCTCTCTCTGTCTCTCTCTCTGTCTCTGTCTCTCTCTCTCGATCTTTCAATCTATCTCTGTGTGTCTAATTCTGTTTGTTTGTCTTGTTTCATTTTGTTGTCTCAGTCTCTCAGTGTTAACCTCTTGCTCAAAACCACAACGAAATTGCGCTGGTTTGGTGTGATACAAGACAAACCGCATTCCTCTAACATTCATTTATACATTTCAATTATAGATTTAATAATTGATAAAAATAAGGCGAACAGTACAATCTGCATCCCCATGAAAAGACAAAAAAACGGATTTTTTTTCTCGAGAATGATTACCATTAGAAGCTGCACATTAGTTAGCTTTTGCCTTGCTTGACAATGCTTCCGAGGTGCCAGTGAGAAAGTTTTACTCGGTCAGTGCTGGGACAGCGGGCTGGAATGCGGGAAGATCTGGCATCACTTTTAGGCCGAAGTGCTCCCTCTTTCCGTAGGGCTACACTCTTTGGTGCTGGTACGTACAACACCTTTGGTGCATTTTGACTAAAAGAAACGTACAGTTGAAGTGATGCAGAGATCACCGGAGTTCATTTTCAATCGTTTGTTTATTAATTGTCAGCAACTCGATAATTTCATTGATATCCAGAAGCTTTTTGTTTGTTTGTTTGTTTGTTTGTTTGTTTGCTTAACGCCCAGCCGACCACGAAGGGCCATATCAGGGCGGTGCTGCTTTGACATATAACGTGCGCCACACACAAGACAGAAGTCGCAGCACAGGCTTCATGTCTCACCCAGTCACATTATTCTGACACCGGACCAACCAGTCCTAGCACTAACCCCATAATGCCAGACGCCAGGCGGAGCAGCCACTAGATTGCTAATTTTAAAGTCTTAGGTATGACCCGGCCGGGGTTCGAACCCACGACCTCCCGATCACGGGGCGGACGCCTTACCACAAAGCCAACCGTGCCGGTACCCAGAAGCTAAGATGGTTCCTGCAGACATATCAGCAGTACGCAGTACACTGTAACTGCCAGCGTTGATAATGTGTGGCGTCAGTAGAAGAAACAACAACATTGTTTTGGATTTTTGAACTTCAGAAAAGTCCCTCTCATAGAAAATACGTCTTGCTGGACCCGAATGAAAGCAGTGCAGTCTCCCCGCCTTTGATAGCCTCAGTAGACATTCAAGGCCTACCCCGCTTCGTGAAAACAGTTCGCCTTCAATGTCTCAGATCTGGCCAGACTTTGACATTGGACCATCCCTCCACTTGGTCACATACCAAAAACAAACAGCCTGGGGGCTCTCTGTGCGTACCGGTCATTTATTTCAAAGAATTAAGGGAAAGTCGCCAATCCCGGAACAGTCGGCCAACTTGGAACACCTCAATATGCGATCAACGGGGAACAATTCATGAACAATTGTTTTGCAGAAATGTCCAGTGACATTCCTTGATATTATTCCAGCAAAAAAAATTACTACCGCGGCAAAACAAAACAAATGGTACGTTTTTTAAAACTTTTCTTCCTTCTTCTTCTTATTTCTACCGTCTACAATTCGTATTATTACTCTTTATCTACATACGTTCACGTAAAATGTTGATTGCTGTGATAAACCTTCATAGATTTGCAATAACTTGAACGAAAAAAAAGATTTGAAACGTCACGTGTATCCAACAGAAAAACGCGAAATCCATGCAGGTGCCATGCGGCAATGATGGAACACATAAGAGAGGCAAACATGGAACAGTGTTCCAGCTTTGCCGCATTCTGTTCCATCTTACCCTCATCAAACAATAAACAGAACACTGCTGTTTTATTCACGTATTCAATTCTCTTTTCAGTTTTGTTGTGTTTTTCCTTTCTATAAGTTTTATTGAATGATTGATTGATTTGTTTGACAGTATTATGAGACCCGAACGGCGGTGGTTACCAGAAGAAATGGGCTGCGCTTTGTCGGCAGTGAAAAACGGAGATATGGGTTTGCGTTGCGCATCAAGAGCATATGGTGTTACTGTCCCAACTCTTAAAAGTCATTTAGAAGGAAACAAACAAATTTGCAAAAGAAGAAGTAAAGTTCACAGGAAGACCTTCTACGTTAACACCAGAGATAGAACAAGAACTAATCAATAGCATTCTTGAAGCTGAAATAAATTTGCCAACGTCATCCCCATCGTTGTTTTGTACACTGTACATGGAGATTCTGGTCATTATGATTGCTTGGTGTCCGCAGCAAATGTAAGCTTACCTGCTGATGTCCTGCAACGCACAACCACAAGCTCGTCGAAGAGATCATCACGAAAAAAACCAATCTTCTCCTGACAAGCAAAAGCTGGAGATTTCACTTGCAAAAAGGCGTGCAGGTCAACAGAAAAGAGGAAAGAATGAAGCTACAAAATCTTCTGCTCAGAGAAACAAGAGGGGAATATCTTCTGGTCAGAGGGGAAAAAGGAGAACTTTCTCGACGATGCGTTCTATTCCGGGGGAAAGCACTTGATACTGCTTCATGTGTGGCACCAACTCCCCTGAGAACATGATACAGTGCCAGAGGTGCACACAGCTAGTGGGCACACGAGAACTGCGCTGACAGCAGCGGACAAAAGGACTTCGAAATCTGTACTTAGCAATTTTTGTGTGTCTGCAAAATCAGTTCTTAAATCTGTTCTTAGTTATTTGCTTTGAGACTTTATGCGTAATGATTTTTACATTTAGTCAATTGGGCAGGTAGCCCTTTTATATCTATTTGTCAACAGAAGAGGGGTACAAATGAAGCTGCGAAATTTCGTGGTACTGGTTCATGTGTGGCACCAACTCCCCTGAGGATATGTTAGAGTGCCAGAAGTGCACACAGTAATCACACGATGACTGCGCTGACAGTAGAAGACAAAGGACATTGTCTGCGAAATCGGTTCTTTGCCTATTTTTTCCTTTTTTTTAAGGTTTTGTTTTTCAGTCCTTTTTAGACCTAGCCCTTATTTATCTTTTTATTTTACATTTAAGGCTTAAATTGTTATCCGATTTGTTATTTCCTTGGTAAAAATCAAAATATGATGTTGAAAAAAAGACATTTACATAAATTGGCTTAATCAAAATGTTATGACGTATTTATTTATCTTGTGTGTGTGGTAAAGTGTGCTTGTTTATGTGTGAATGAGAGTGTGTGAGTCTATATGTGTGTATGTGAGACACAGACAGAGCTAGAAAGAGAGTCAGGGTGTGTTTGTATGATTGTGTACCGAGTTTGACAACACAGTGTTCCACCTTACACACCCATGCGTCCAACATGGAACAAATGCAGACATTTTTATTATGATCAGTCTGATGAGTTGCGTGACTTTTATTATATTTTTTGTGGTTCGTTTATTTACTGATAGAGTCTAGTATGTGACAATATAAAGAACGCTTTGCAATATCCATTTTGTTGTCTGGTACGGCTGTTTCTCCTTAACTGTTCCAGGTTTAGCGACTTTCCCCTAATTTCGTGAAAGGTACTTTTTCCGAAATTAATTCATCAAACAAATTCCAATTCCCCATAGCAAGCAAGCAGTGAGGGTGTTGATTTTGGTAGTTGACCAAGTAAAGGGTCGATCGTATTCCATATCAAAGCCTGACCAGAACTGAGACAGTGAGGCCAAACGTATTCGCGAGGCGGATTGGGCCTTCAACAAGAATACTTGACAAAGAGACACACAATCTTTCGAAAAACACACACACCTGTCCGCAAATGTTGGAGGTGGGGTTGGAAGAAAGGATTGGGTGGGTGGGGTGGTTAATGCTTTTTCTTGACGACTTGGCGAAATGTATATGTTAACATAAACTACATTATTTTATTGTGTACAAATCCACAGGGCTGAGTTCGTTGGTCAGCGCTACCTCTACTCCAGCATAGCAATACCAGACTCAAGGCTTCGACCCCAACATGTGTCCCTGCGAACTCCCCAAATCCAGGTTCCGGGTCCTCATAGACTTCTCTCATCCAATCATCAACAAGATCGAGCAGTTGTTTCGCGTCACGGGATTGGAGAACGGGTCGGTCGAGTTCATTATGGACGGCGAGGGGGTAGCAAGGGTGATGGGTATCAACACCAACAACTTAGACTTGATGCTCTCTTCCTATGCGCTTTCGTCCTAGTCTCTCCTTGTGGTTGTTAGTACTTTCTTCCCCCTCCCCCTCCCTTTTCTTTTTTATCTTCTGTAGATTCTTTTGTTCCTATTTAGCTCCCCATCCCCATTCTTTCAATTTGTTCTTCTGGTTTATTGTTGTTATGTCCACCATTACGAAAATGTGTGTAATTTAGTATTGTTCTGGTCACGTGATATAAGCATTTGCTTGAGTGCGTGTCCTAGCTGTGTGTTTGGAACTGTTCATGCGAAAAAATTCTGAATAAAATTTTGTTTAAACCAACACTAACATTGCCTACAACAAAAACGCGGAGGCGAGGGCAGGGGGTGGGGGATGGCTGGAAAACTGTGACGCAGTATGTCGACGAGAAACTGACACAGACAGACGAAGGAGATGATGCATGACGACGGTGATGACGTCATGTATGACGCCAGAAGGGAGTCATGAAGTAAAACAGAGTCAGCAAACTTGCGGTGTTGTCATGCAGTAACGAATATAAAGTGATAATGCTCAAGAATATGATGTGATCAATATGAAGTAATGACTTGTGATGAAGAATGACAGTTGTTGTGAGCATTCTTTGACAAAGTCTAAAATGAGGCCTGCGATGAGCAAACTACCACGCAAAAAACCCACCTGTTTTATTTGAACACTATTCCGCAGATGTGACAATCGCGATATTATATTGATCATTTTTAATGAGTTATCACTTACAAGAGTGATTCTATTTAATCAGGAATGATAAAAGCAGCAGTGTCTTAAATTGCAACATTGGTTCTGAATCCATTGTTGTGCACTCGACTGGTGTTTTTGCTAATGGAAATATCACCAAGATATTTTTCTCAAGCCAACGCAGCTAATCGTTTAAGAGAGTAAAACAGTCTTATAAAGTCATGGTATGTATTTGTTTCGGACGTTCAGAGGGGTTGAACCTCCAACGAAATATCCGAACAATATTTTTTATCTAGCCCTCTGCAAAGCTTTCCATGATGCTATGAACGTTGATCAAGAAAGACCACCACCACAACAACAACACAACAACAACAACAACAACAACAACAACAACAACAACAACAACAACAACAACAACAACAACAACAAGGCACAAACACATATTTGAACCAAAGAATGTGTGAGGTACCGTGACCCTCTTTCAACCGCCCAACACCAGTCTACCGCCCCCTCGCCCCCCCCCCCCCACCCCCCAAACCCTGACCCCTTAAAAAAAAAAAAAACGTGAAATTATAAGTACGTCACTTCAAGGCAGCGAGAGCTTTCCAAGCTTTATTGTGAAGATTGAGGAGAAAATCAATAGAAATTGCACCGAAGAACCAGCACAGAAGCGTCGTTATTTTCTACGCTTTTATGATAAAACCAGCACTCACATTTTATTGCTCAGCAAAGGGATAGGTTGCCCAACAAGGAAAGCGCGTATAGATAAGCCGGACATACCCATTCGACAAGACTTCATGTTGCGACCAAAATAACACAGAGGCGCTATCAGGGCGCCCGGTCTTTTCATAAACATCATATCGTTATTGTTTATTACTCCCCGATTCTTCCCCGTTTGTCTTCTTCGGTCCGTCCCAGGAAGGTCGTAAAACTCATGATAGGATCTTGAGACTTCGCGATATGGAGTTCTTGGCAACGTTTGCTTGGAGAGCTTGTTCATTTCTTGACCACGCTTCGTCGTAGACACTGATGTCTTTGGGAATGAAACACAAATAGACGGTGATAAAGTACTCGTATAATATATTATCGATCCTTTGCGGTAGAAACGGAAACAGCTTTTTTTCTTTTTTTTCAAACACTTGAGGTTATGTTTGGGGGGGAAATTGTGCATGTACATGTCGTTGTAATCGTATACTTATGAATCCTTTGCTGTACAAACGGACATAACTCTCTTTTTTTGTTGTTGATTTGTTGTTGTTGTACAAACACTTAAAGGCTATGTTTTGGCGGAAACTGCATACATGTACAGGTCAATTTTCTCAACCCGTTTTCATCGAATTAAATGCAAACGGAAGAGATATTTGGAAAATTCAGTTGTCACCTTTCCAGCGTTGTAAAGTTTCAGAAATCAATTGGCACCAGAGCTCAAGACGAATAAAAACAGCTCACCCAGTTTTTCACATGTTTAGGTTCATTCTGCTGATTTTGCATTTATTGATTTTTGGTATGGTTATTGTATGGACTTGATTTTTTTTCTTATTTTGTTAATGTAATAATAATGATTTGTTTTCTACAGTAGTATTTAACATTGAGATGATAATGTCTGTATTTATTTTTGATTATTATGTAAGAATTCTCAATTTGATTTCTTAGCCACCGTGGGCCAAAACTTGAACACAAAATCTTGAAATCTTGAAAGCAATTGATCGATATACTATTTTTTGTTTGACAGAAAATTCTAATTTTTAAAAGGCTACAGATTTTCTTTATTTTCTCTGTTTCTTTTCTTGTCTGGTGCGCGTCTTATAATACTTCCCTTTTCCATCTCTGTCTCTCTCCTTCTGTGTCTATTTCTCTGTCTGTCTCTATTTTGTGTGTGTCTGTGACTGTCTCTGTCTGTCTGTCTGTCTGTCTGTCTGTCTGTCTCAGTGTCTGTCTGTCTGTCTGTCTGTGTCTGTCTGCCCATCTCTGTATCTGTCTCTCTCCATGTCTCTATCTCTCTCTTGTACCGTCTCTGTCTCACTCTGTGCCCGTAACTCTGCATGTGTCCTTTTTTCAGCCTCTCTCTCCATCTCTGTCTGTCTTTCTCTCTCACTCTTTTTCTGTCTCTGTCTTTGTGTCTTTTTCTGTGTCTGTAACTGTCTCTGTCTCTGTGTCTAAACATTTCTCTCTCTCTCTCTCTCTCTCTCTCTCTCTCTCTCTCTCTCTCTCTCTCTCTCTCTCTCTCTCTCTCTCTCTCTCTCTCTCTCTCTCTCTTGCTTGTGCTAAGACATTCGGAAGAACTGTGTTAATTTGCTTTACACACTGAACAAACGGACAATACAAAAACTGACGCGGAACTTCCCATGTCGGGTGAGGGATGGAAACCGTGAACCATCCCCATGATTTGTACATTATAACGCTTTTCTTGCCATCGAAATTGTTTCCTTCTCCCCCAACCTCCCCATCGCAATGAACTATCATGTTTTTGGCGATTAAACGTTCTGACTTCTGACTTCTCTCTCTCTCTGGTCCTTTCTTTGTCTCTTTTTTTTGGGGGTACTTTCTTCGAAGCAGGAGACAAACAGAAGACATTTTCATTTGCACCGATGAAACCCTTTTTTTCAGACATCAATTGTTAGATCCAGCATTAGTTCTTCGACTTTTCTTAAGAAAAGCAAGCTACCTCAGATGTTACACAACTCAATACCATCAACTATAATTCGAAAATTGACAATGCTGTTCGTCTCTTGAACACAGAACTCCGAATTTCTCTCTAGTAGGCCGCAGCTTTAAAGTCAAATTTGATCTCGGTGGGTTTAACCTCAGCTACTATGCCTTGATAACACACTGAAGGTCTTACAAATTTTAGTAAACGGAAAATATATTCTAGGCGATCAAAGGAGAGTAACCCCAGAGTAATACGAGAGAGAACGCATCTGGCGCCTTACAAACAAGTTTCGAAGGTGGTTTTTTTCCACACAGATCAGTGTGACCCATCAAAAGTCATCAGAGGCTTTTTGTATATTTCAAAGAAACATCTGACAGTCTAACAGAGAGTGAAAGAGTATTTTTGAATGTCCAGAGACTCCAGTTTCTTTCGAGATAGAACATTTAACTCATTCAAATTTGATACAAGTGTGACATTATCGTATGTTTGTTAATGATTCAGGGTAGACTTTAAGAAAACACTTGTGGTAAGCTGAGGCTATCAGTAAATGTGTGTAAGTTTCATATAAAACTGACAAATATATCAATCAGATCAAATCTGTAAGCAATTGCACCCACAAAATCACAAATACTAGGAAAAGTGACACACTTTTTGAAAGCAGATTTTGCCTGTTTTCGTTCATGATATATTCCTAGTTCTATGTAGATGGATTTTCCTGTATTTCTTCTGACAGAAACAGCAGAGACAACATTTAAGACAATTATTTCAAGTACTGTAAATATTTGATTTGACTATGGGTTTCTCGACAAACAGCAACAAGCTAGCTAACTCTAGGGACAGGACAGATCATGCAAGATTAGCCTTAATGGCCTCTGTCTGCTTGATGTGGTGCGGTCTTGCGTGCATTCACCCTGTAATCTCCGTCTTCATCAAAATCCTGTTCGGCTGATTGGAGATGAGCGACTTAAAGGGATACTACCTACGAAAACAGGCAATCAGATCGCTTCCAAAGTTATACCATACGATTCTGCGTTACAAATAATGCTATTGCGCAGGAGGATTGCCTGAATTCTGTTTGCAAAAGCGAGTGATTTGAAAGCTTGAGTAAATGTCATGAAATAGACAAGGGAAGAAGAATCTTTGTTAAGGTTGTTAGGTTACTCCACTGAACGTAACTCATGAGTTACGTTCCTTGTTTGTGTACGTGATGTTGATTACTAGGCCGCCGCGTTATGTATTTTGCCGTCAGGCTGCGCTTCTGGACTCTTTTTTTTTCCTAACTTTTCAATTTTTTCATTTTCATTACTTTATTGTCCCATCGCTGGGAAATTCGGGTCGCTTCCTCCCAGTTTGTTTGTTTGTTTGCTACACGCCCAGCCGACCACGAAGGGCCATATCAGGGCGGTGCTGCAGCTTTGACATATAACGTGCACCACACACAAGACAGAAGTCGCAGCACAGGCTTCATGTCTCACCCAGTCACATTATTCTGACACCGGACCAACCAGTCCTAGCACTAACCCCATGATGCCAGACGCCAGGCGGAGCAGCCACTAGATTGCCAATTTTAAAGTCTTAGGTATGACCCGGCCGGGGTTCGAACCCACGACCTCCCGATCACGGGGCGGACGCCTTACCACTAGGCCAACCGTGCCGGTCTTCCTCCCAGTGGAAAGCTAGCAGCAACGGAGTCGTGCTACCCAGGTGTCTGCGTGTTTAGGTGTATTCAGCCACCTGCACTTATTGCAGAATGACCAAGGGCTTTTACGTGCCATATTGTGGTGACACGGGGGTGGGACATGGCTTCTCTCTGGGTCTGCACTAATAAAGTTGACCCGTGTCCGTCCCGGCCCGAATTCGAACATGCGACCTTCCGATCACAAGTCCAGTGCTTTACCAACTGAGCAACCGGGCCACGTGGAGAATCAGCGGCCTAAAGCGCATTCACACACTTTGATTTAATTAAATACCATACTTGTGGTGCCTTTCCGAGAAAATCGTGCCGTGTTCGTCTAGATTAAACATAACACACACACACACACACACACACACACACACACAAAGAAACAATGAAAACTCGTTAGCCTATTCCTGGGCGTATCTACTACCACTTTCGCAAATGGCTGTGTTGCCGTTATTTATTACTAGTCATTTGTCCCGAGAGTGCGCCCAGAATGACGTTAATGTAACGTGTGGGTATCGACCATAATTATGATACGCGTTGTCTTGCGCTGGCTCTGTCTTTGTTTGTTTTTTCTTGTTTTTTTTCTTGTTTCGTTTTGATCTCAGTTGCATGCAGGCTGCTTCAACCCTTTCTTTTTTGCCTTTTTTTTGGTTTTTGTTTGTTTGTTGTTGTTGTTGGCGGGGAGCATCCTTCTTCATTGATTTTTTTTCTGCTTTTTGAGTTACTTGAGAAAAAGTGACTCTACGTAATCGGTCAGTGTTAGTCTGTCCGGCCGTCCGGCCGGCCGTCCGTAGACACCACCTTAACGTTGGACTTTTCTCGGAAACTATCAAAGCGATCGGGCTCATATTTTGTTTAGTCGTGACCTCCAATGACCTCTACACTTTAACGATGGTTTCGTTGACCTTTGACCTTTTTCAAGGTCACAGGTCAGCGTCAAAGGAAAAATTAGACATTTTATATCTTTGACAAAGTTCATCGGATGTGATTGAAACTTTGTAGGATTATTCTTTACATCAAAGTATTTACATCTGTAGCCTTTTACGAACGTTATCAGAAAAACAAGGGAGATAACTAGCCTTTTCTGTTCGGCAACACACAACTTAACGTTGGGCTTTTCTCGGAAACTATAAAAGTGACCGGGCTCAAATTTTATGTGAACGTGACTCATTGTGTTGTGAATAGCAATTTCTTCCTGTCCATCTGATGCCTCATATAATATTCAGAACTGCGAAAGTGACTCGATCGAGCGTTTGCTCTTCTTGTTATATTAATGTTTCTACTTTAAATATACCTATATCATTAACAATACTATATCTAAATATATTTTAAACAACTTTTCTATAACAATTCCCTCTCAAAAATGCATATAATATCCAGAGGGGAACCATATCTATGAATACCAACACACATTTTGGCTATCACAATCAAATAATTCACATAACGTATTAGTGCCTTGGAACTTTGTGAATTTGTTGTTCCTATCCGTCGCATTGTATTAACGAGCTGCGATTTACCTTCGCTAATCTTCGGCGACTAATGAGGTGGTGAATGGCCACTTACTCCGATCTGATGCAAAACAGATAATTATGGTTCGGTCCTCATCAGCGAGAGTAACATTACACTATGGATCGATATTGATGACGTATGACATCAGCAAAGCAATAAACAGTCATGCGCACACAAGTAAAATAGACACACACGCAAATGCACGGGCGCGCGAAATGACCACACTGTCGCACAGACAGACAGGCGTTATGGGCAGAATATACCTGCGCAGTTTTAGTGGCACAGACGACGCACGGCCTATTATTTATGCCGCGATAGGGATTATGAGGAGTACTTGACCTGTTTTCCTTTCATGCAACGTGTAGCGGGCTGGGATAATCTGCAGTTGATGACACAACCATTTGACAAATGTAATCTGCAGTGCGTCGTCGGTCCTGCTGAAGTTACATAAATTATGTGAGCGGAGCCCCTTAGGCAGGTATGCAGGCAGACACAGACACACAAACACCACAGCTCTCCAAACCGTGCGTCCCTGCGTCCTAAACGCACTAGAAGACAAAAACACGTACTAGAAATTCTTGGAGGGGGCCTCGAGACGCACGTAACCTAGAAAGAGCGAGACGTGGGAATTTACACATTTACTGAAAATCTCAGGGATTTTGTAAATTTCCTGGTTTTGAAAATGTACTGTAATATATATATAGATATATCAAGACTTGATATATCTATATATATTACAGTACTTAGTGTAGGTGAGATTTAAGCCAACAACATTTTGATGAGTGTTTTTACTTACTTACTGCCCGTTATGCCGGTTGGTATGTAGGTCAGCAACAAAGTACCTCCACTCCTGTCTGTTCTGGGCGAGTCTCTGGATGGTACCCCACGTTTGGTTCAGGGTCTTCAGTTCTCCCTCAACCGTTCGTCACCAGGTGTTCTTGGTCTTCCTCTCTTCCGCTTTCCCTCTGGTGTCCAGTGAAGGGCAGTCCTGGTGGTACTGTCCTGCTGTCTTCGCATTTCCAGCGCCTTCTCGTGACGATGGTCTCCATGCTCTCTTGATTGCGCTGGGCAAGTAGCTGTTGGATGGAGATGGTGTTGAGCCAGAAGATACGCAGGATTCTCCTGAGGCTCTTGGTGTGGAAGGTTGACAGCTTGGTCAGGTCGCTTTCTGTCATCCTCGAGCATTCTGAGTAGTGTGGAGAGTACACAGCTCTGGTACAATCTCAGCGTGGTGGCGGTGCTGTACTGGGAGGACCTCCGTACGTTATTAAGCATTCTGAAGGTGTTTCTGGCTTTGCTGAGACGGCCCTTGATGTCGTTATATACCTGCTGCTCCATCGTGTCGTACAACGCTGCCAAGGTACGTGAAGGCTTCAGTTGTGGGCAGGTCTGTTCCGTCTACTTGAATTGGAGAGCGGCGATAGCCAGAACGACGCTGTGGGACTCACAAAGAACAAGAAGGAATTACAACGAATGCACAACGACATACAACGAATGCACAACGACATACAACGAATGTCATCCATTCGTTGCGGCGCCACGACTGTTTTGAACATTTCTAAACAGTCGTTGCGACTACACGATCTCTGCCGATCTCTGCGATGCACACGATTGTTTCGCCGAACAAGAACGAAGTAATACGAACCACAACGACCTCGGCGATTTTCTCCACGAATCCCAATTCGTTGTAGTTTGCCGTCAAAATTCGTGACAGTGGGACCTAGGCTAGTTTAGTGTGAATCGCTCTACACACACATACACACACAGACAGACACACACACACACACACAGACACACACACACACACACACACACACACACACACACACATACACACACACAGAGAGAGACAGACACACATACACCACGACCCTCGTCTCGATTCCCCCTCTATGTTAAAACATTTAGTCAAAACTTGACAAAATGTAAAAAGATGGAGCAGTCACGGGTGCCAACGAGAAATTAATGGTAGGGCAAAGAGAGGGTAAACGTGGCGGTGTGTGGATAAAAAAGCAAACTTCTATCGCCAGAGCACGAATTGACCTCAATACTCTAGTTCAAACCTCTGACCGACGCAACAGGAACATCGGACGACAAGGAGAAATTGATGGTAGAGTTCGATAGAGTGTTGGGTACAACTATGAGACAGAGAAGACCCACAAAGGAGACTGAATTGATGTTTTTTTGGTTGTTTTTTCCCCTTACACCGCCCCGTCCCTGCACTCGCTGCTCCAACCACCTCTGAATTTCGTTCCGCTGCCAGACTTGTCGATTTTACAGACGCTCCAGGGGGGATGTCGGGTCGCTGCGGTAGGCGACGGAAGATGACACTGCACTTCTGCTGAATCACTTCGACGGTGTTCAGTAGTGGGTCTGTCCCGAGCTAACGGACGCAGCCCACTACCTACTATACTTTTAAGTCGCGGAGCCAGACTGAGTGAGCGTCCCCTCCAGAGAGCAGACCGCCACCACGTCCCTCCGTCGACCCCCCAGAACGTCACACGTTGAAGACTGACAGCAGAACTACTATTCAGGGAAGGATCGAACAGGAACACTGAGACCAAGGTCACCATGAGAACTCCGGGCATGAAGGGCCACAAGAGCAAGGACAATTTATATTTTGGATGATTAATGAGATGAGGATGATTATGATGATGCTTTGGATTTCCAATTTAGTTTTTGAGACTACGTGACAGGGCTGCACTCTATGCTTACTGTCATAATATATCCTGGCGTCAACCAGGCCCTGTTGGTCAGGTATACAGAACCTGAGCACCCTCAAAGTCGCATTCGTTAAGTGAATGACACTCGGCTGTGTGATCCCAGCCTTCCCATAGGGACCATAGCACTTCCACTCTGGGTAGGAGCCGACCGTAGCCCGAAAAACCCACATGACCCTGATGGGATTCGAACCCACGACCTCCCGGCCCGCAGCCCGATGCGCTAACCACTGCGCTACGGGGGCCGGTGATGGTTTGTTTTTCATTTCTGTGACAAACTTGTTAGGGAAATGTGTTCAACAATGGAACACTTCTGTTTAGAGCGTGATGCAGATTTTTGGCAAACTCCTAGTCTTACAGTCTGCCTTTAAGCACACTACGATGGGAATACGTAGTGCGGGGCACTACAAATAAACAGACAAAAACAAGCATTCTATTGTTGTTAGTAGAGTGATGAAATGATTGCGAGACTTCCCTTCCCGAACGGCTGAGCGATTGGAAGTGTGTGGTTGCGTGTTTATAAAATCAAGAAGTGAAGTTGCGTGCATGAATAAGAAAACCCAAACAAGATTCAGTCAGATACAGTAGTTGAAGAAATATTATGCGTATAAATAGGTACGGTAAACGTCCGATGAAAAGAACAGACCAAAACAAGCATACGCCCCAAACGCTCAAATCTAAATCAAAATCAAACATCGAGCAAGGAAACAGAAGAAAAAAACAAGTCGCGTAAGGCGAAAATACAATATTTAGTCAAGTAGCTGCCATTTTTCAGCAAGACCGTATACTCGTAGCATCGTCAGTCCACCGCTCATGGCAAAGGCAGTGAAATTGACAAGAAGAGCGGGGTAGTAGTTGCGCTAAGAAGGATAGCACGCTTTTCTGTACCTCTCTTTGTTTTAACTTTCTGAGCGTGTTTTTAATCCAAACATATCATATCTATATGTTTTTGGAATCAGGAACCGACAAGGAATAAGATGAAAGTGTTTTTAAATTGATTTGGAAAATTTTATTTTGATAATAATTTTTATATATTTAATTTTCAGAGCTTGTTTTTAATCCGAATATAGCATATTTATATGTTTTTGGAATTAGCAAATGATGGAGAATAAGATAAACGTAAATTTGGATCGTTTTATAAATTTTTATTTTTTTTTACAATTTTCCGATTTTTAATGACCAAAGTCATTAATTAATTTTTAAGCCACCAAGCTGAAATGCAATACCGAAGTCCGGGCTTTGTCGAAGATTACTTGACCAAAATTTGAACCAATTTGGTTGAAAAATGAGGGCGTGACAGTGCCGCCTCAACTTTCACGAAAAGCCGGATATGACGTCATCAAAGACATTTATCAAAAAAATGAAAAAAACGTTCGGGGATTTCATACCCAGGAACTCTCATGTCAAATTTCATAAAGATCGGTCCAGTAGTTTAGTCTGAATCGCTCTACACACACACACACACACACACACGCACGCACGCACGCACATACACCACGACCCTCGTTTCGATTCCCCCTCGATGTTAAAATATTTAGTCAAAACTTGACTAAATATAACAAGTCGCGTAAGGCGAATATACAATATTTAGTCAAGTAGCTGTCGAACTCACAGAATGAAACTGAACGCAATGCCATTTTTCAGCAAGACCGTATACTCGTAGCATCGTCAGTCCACCACTCATGGCAAAGGCAGTGAAATTGACAAGAAGAGCGGGGTAGTAGTTGCGCTAAGAAGGATAGCACGCTTTTCTGTACCTCTCTTTGTTTTAACTTTCTGAGCGTGTTTTTAATCCAAACATATCATATCTATATGTTTTTGGAATCAGGAACCGACAAGGAATAAGATGAACGTGTTTTTAAATTGATTTCGACAATTTAATTTTGATAATAATTTTTATATATTTAATTTTCAGAGCTTGTTTTTAATCCGAATATAACATATTTATATGTTTTTGGAATCAGCAAATAATGGAGAATAAGATGAACGTAAATTTGGATCGTTTTATAAATTTTAATTTTTGTTTACAATTTTCAGATTTTTAATGACCAAAGTCATTAATTAATTTTTAAGCCACCAAGCTGAAATGCAATACCAAAGTCCGGGCTTCGTCGAAGATTACTTGACCAAAATTTGAACCAATTTGGTTGAAAAATGAGGGCGTGACAGTGCCGCCTCAACTTTCAGGAAAAGCCGGATATGACGTCATCAAAGACATTTATCAAAAAAATGAAAAAAACGTTCAGGGATTTCATACCCAGGAACTCTCATGTCAAATTTCATAAAGATCGGTCCAGTAGTTTAATCTGAATCGCTCTACACACACACACACACACACACACACACACACACACACAGACACACACACGCACATACACCACGACCCTCGTTTCGATTCCCCCTCGATGTTAAAATATTTAGTCAAAACTTGACTAAATATAACAAGTCGCGTAAGGCGAAAATACAATATTTAGTCAAGTAGCTGTCGAACTCACAGAATGAAACTGAACGCAATGCCATTTTTCAGCAAGACCGTATACTCGTAGCATCGTCAGTCCACCACTCATGGCAAAGGCAGTGAAATTGACAAGAAGAGCGGGGTAGTAGTTGCGCTAAGAAGGATAGCACGCTTTTCTGTACCTCTCTTTGTTTTAACTTTCTGAGCGTGTTTTTAATCCAAACATATCATATCTATATGTTTTTGGAATCAGGAACCGACAAGGAATAAGATGAACGTGTTTTTAAATTGATTTCGACAATTTAATTTTGATAATAATTTTTATATATTTAATTTTCAGAGCTTGTTTTTAATCCGAATATAGCATATTTATATGTTTTTGGAATCAGCAAATAATGGAGAATAAGATAAACGTAAATTTGGATCGTTTTATAAATTTTTATTTTTTTTTACAATTTTCTGATTTTTAATGACCAAAGTCATTAATTAATTTTTAAGCCACCAAGCTGAAATGCAATACCAAAGTCCGGGCTTCGTCGAAGATTACTTTACCAAAATTTGAACCAATTTGGTTGAAAAATGAGGGCGTGACAGTGCCGCCTCAACTTTCACGAAAAGCCGGATATGACGTCATCAAAGACATTTATCAAAAAAATGAAAAAAACGTTCGGGGATTTCATACCCAGGAACTCTCATGTCAAATTTCATAAAGATCGGTCCAGTAGTTTAGTCTGAATCGCTCTACACACACACACACACACACACAGACACACAGACACAGACACACACACACACACACACACACGCACATACACCACGACCCTCGTTTCGATTCCCCCTCGATGTTAAAATATTTAGTCAAAACTTGACTAAATATAAAAAGAGAGTTAAATGATCCCAATAACTCAACGATGATGTATGAGATCAGAGAATGTCGGCAACATCATTAGTTTAGATACACACATGATCAGACTCGGAAGGCCAGACTGAGGAGACAAAATTAGATCAACTTAAAGGCACAGTAAACCATCACTGAGCTCCCCGAGTCTATACATACAGTGCAAACATACCTCCATTTGAACGCTCACCGAACGGGAACTTCCTGGCTGCTTTCTGTCGAGAGTGAGACATTTTCAAAGACTTTACTTTTGTGGACTATCCGATGCTTGACCTAACTTTTAAAATCTAAATAATAAATTGACAGCTTGTTACACAAACATTCTTAAATCATAAAAGAATTATATTTTCATCAAGACAAGATCAATACAATTCGAAGTTTTGAAAGTTTGAAAAAAGAAAAGCCCGGAAAGGTGTCACGCAAAACGTCTTTCTCGTAGCAGACGACGGTTCTGCATAGTGCCAGTTCCTCTGAACGTCCAACCGCCACCGCTCCAGTTCGTGTGAATAACAGCCGTTTGTTGCGTTTTAGATTCAGAGGTACACAATAACGTGCTATTGCAGATAAGCTTACAGCGAGTCGTATTAAAATCACAAACTGACGACTAAATTGTGAAAACAAGGAAACTGCATCACACGGGTTCACGATGGCTCAGGGGTAAGATAAACCGCGCAAAAATAAATTCTTTGAAAATTGCTCGCTCTTTAAGGAGGGCATCTAGGATGTTCTCAAGCGGTGAGTGTTCAAATGAAAGGGTGTTTGTACTGTGTGTAAACGCCTGACAGTGTCTGTGATGGTTTACGGGAGGCTTACTGTGCCTTTAACAAAGAAAGGAAAGGCAAGGTCAGCCCCAAAAAGACGACATCAAACCAGTCAAGACAAGAATAACTAGACGAAACGAGACGAGACGAGACGAGACAAATGAGTTTTTAACAGAACATTGTCAGGATTACGTGCATAAAACGCACAAATAACGTAAAATCGCAGGGGCAAGCCTGCAGACACTCACACAATACGTGCACAGATACACATACATACACACGTACGCACGCACACCGTGCACACGCGCGCATGTACACACACACATACACACACACACGCGCACATAAACACACACGCACACACACACACACACACGCAGACACGCAAGCACGCACACACACACACGCGCAGACACGCAAGCACGCACACACACAAACACACACACAGGCACACACACATACACTCACACGCAGGCACATATGCACATACACTCTTCAAAAAAAGTTAAGGACCGGTTGAAAAAACGGATCTAATTATAAAAAATTGCCAAAAAATTAAACATCGACATAATAATTAAAAGATTAATGTGTTTGAATTAACAAATGAACAATGAGTCTTGGCCTAGAAATTTTTTTGGCAGGCAGAGTTATTTTCCTTTGTGGGACTTCTCAAAAGCTTCTGCATTTTGGAAGAAAAAGGGTGTTTTTTATAGCCCCATGAAATTTGCGGAACGCATGCCAGGACAAAAGGTTGTGATGCACGTGCTACAACAGGGTCCTGGCTATGAACATCGCTCACCAGCTTGTGTTGAAAGGTTGACACGCTGACACAATTATGCACAGTAGCAACATGCCCCCACGAAGAAAACTGAGCGATTTGGATAGAGGAAGGGCAATAGGAGGACTACAAGACGGTGTTGCTGCCAGGCAAGTGGCCCAGAGGCTTGCAGTGGCTCCCTCTGTCATCATCAGACTAAAACAGAGATTCCACCCAACTGGAAGAAAGCAGGAGCGACACCGTTCTGGTCGGCTCAGAGTCACCACACAAAGAGAGGGTCGCTTCATTCAGAGGCATGCCATTCAACAAAGAATGGCTACGGCAAACAACATTAGGCAACGCCTACAAGCTACCACTAACACTGTTGTTAGTGGTCAGACGATCCGAAACCGCTTACACAACTTTGGCTTGCGTGCAAGGCGTCCAGTCCGAGGAACAACCCTGACTGCTAATCACCGAGCAGCTCGCCGAGCCTGGTGCACTCAACATGTGAGGTGGCAACGTCAGCAGTGGGCTCAGGTGTTGTTTACAGATGAGTCCCGCTTTTGCTTGGAACCTGCTGATGGTCGCATCCGAGTGTGGAGGCGTCGCGGAGAGCGCTTCGCAGAAGGCGCTGTTCTGGAACGACAGCGTTTTGGCGAAGGCTCTGTAATGGTCCGGGGAGGAATCAGTACACGTCTAAGGACACCTCTGTACCATGTAGTGGGCAACTTGACCGGTGTCCGCTACCAGAATGAGATCCTGCAACCCCTGGTCGTTCCAGCCCTCCAAGCGATCGGCCCTCGTGCGATTCTTCAGGATGACAACGCACCTCCCCATCGCTCTGCAGCTGTAAACACCTTCATCCAGCAGGCCAGGGTCAACAGGATGCTGTGGCCAGCCAACAGCCCGGACCTGAACCCCATAGAGCACATGTGGGACGAGCTTTGTCGTCGGCTACAGCAACATCACCCTCCTCCTGCCAATCTGGGTCAACTGCTGCAATGGCTCCAGCAGGAGTGGAATGGAGTTCCCAGAGCATTCATATGCAACCTGATCCACTCCATGCGCCAACGATGTGTTGAATGCCTGGCACACAACGGAGGGCACACGCGTTATTGACACTGATTCACATTGTTGTGAATTCCATTTTCGAGGGTTGTCACGTTTGACACACGCTAGCTAAATTGTCGCTGCCGCGTTCGATCTTTGCTTTTTTTGTCATTGCTCCTTGGTTGTTCAATTATATAATTTTTTAAAAATGAAAGAATTTGGTCTTGTCTGTTTTGTGTGGCGTGCTTGTAAAAAAGTGATCCTTAACTTTTTTTGAAGAGTGTATACAGACAATCACACAAACACACGCACGAGAGCGATCGCCCGCACCCACGTAGACACACACACACTCACAAACCATGCACACACACACACACACACACACACACACACACACACACACACACACACACACACACACACACACACAAACACACACACTCTTTTACATACACACATACTCTCTCACATAAACACATACTCTCTCTCTCTTTGTTTTGTCTCTCTCTCTGCCAGTCCGTGAGAACACTCGCGGTCTAGCCTGGTCCAAGGCGCAAGCAAACAAGGGCAACATTTTTACGCGTGTTTCACGTGCGCGCGTCTAGCTACTCGTGTCTCACGAATACTTGATGTTGCTTTCTGTCTATCTTCGCGTCACAGCTGGCAATCTCTCTCTTCTCTTCTCTTTCTCTCTGAGCGAATAATCTTCACACATGCGCGCGCACACACACACACACACACACACGGCAACAGACAAGAATTCAGACGCTGGAGTCGCTCGTACGTCGTTCGATTCTTGTTTATCTTGTCAGTGTTCCTGCGTGTGTCTGCTTGGACTCGCTCTGTGTCTCGTAAGTAGTTTATTTTATTGCTGTTTGGCTGTTTGTAATTTTGTTTTATTCTATCACATTTATGTTTTTGTTGAGAGAGAGAGAGAGAGAGAGAGAGAGAGAGAGAGAGAGAGAGAGAGAGAGAGAGAGAGAGAGAGAGAGAGAGAGAGAGAGAGAGAGAGAGAGAGAGAGAGAGAGAGAGAGAGAGAGATTGCTTATTAGTTTGAAGTGGAAAAGTATTTATTGTTTATGATGGAGCATGTGGTGTTGACTCTTTATTGTTGTTTGGTATTTTTTTGCTATCTCTCTTTCTGTCTTTCTTTCTTTTGTTACGTTTTCTTTGATTTGTTTTTTTCCTGTCTCTCTTCCTTCCTTCCGTTCAGCCTTGTGTGGTTGATTGTCCCCAAGCTCTTAAAGGCACAGTCAGCCTCCCGTAAACCATCACAGACACTGTCAGGTTTGTACACACAGTACAAACACCCTTTCATTTAAACACTCATCGCTTGAGAACATCCTAGGTGCCCTCCGTAAAGAGCGAGCAATTTTCAAAGATTTTATTTTTGCGTGGTTTACCTTACCCCTGAGCCTTCGTGAACCCGTGTGATCCAGTTTCCTTTATTTCACAATTTAGTCGTCAGTTTGTGATTTCAATGCGACTCGCTGTAAGCTTATCTGCAATAGCACGTTATTGTGTACCTCTGAATCTAAAACGCAACAAACGGCTGCGAGTCACATGAACTAGAGCGGTGGCGGTTGACGGTTCGGAGGAACTGGCGCTATGCAGAACCGTCGTCTGCTACGAGAAAGACGTTTTGCGTGACACGTTTCCGGGCTTTTCTTTTTTCAAACTTTCAAAACTTCGAATCGTAGTGATCTTGTCTTGATGAAAATATAATTCTTTTATGATTTAAGAATGTTTGTGTAACAAGCTGTCAATTTATTATTTAGATTTTAAAAGTTAGGTCTAGCACCAAAACGAGGGGCCTGATAGTCCGTTCGGATAGTCCACGAAAATAAATTCTTTGAAAATGTCTCACTCTCGACAGAAAGCAGCCAGGATGTTCCCGTTCGGTAAGCGTTCAAATGGAAGTATGCTTGCACTGTATGTAGAGGCTCGGGGAGCTCAGTGATGGTTTACGGGAGGCTTAGTGTGCCTTTAATTGTCTGAGGGAACGACGAAGAAGAAGACAAAGTCTCCAAGTAGCACTTTGAAGCACTATCGCTGTCATTGTCTTTGTATCAAAATATATGATGTATTGTAATTCTTGACCTGTGCAATTTTCTTTCTTTCTGTATTTTCTTCTTTTCTTTCCTCTAGACATGTTTTTTTTCTTATATCTTCCGTTTCTTCCTTTCTTTCCTCCTTCCTTTCTTTCGTTCTTCCTTTGTGTGTGTGTGGTTTACCGTTACAATGCGACGTGATTGTTCGAACAATATGAGCCTTTGCCAAAAGGTGCCATTTCGGACCCATGTATTTTTGGAAAGCAAGTGTAATTAACTGGATTACCCCAACATGTTTACATGTATTGTGCTTTGAAAAAGTGAGTTTGATGAATGCTTTTTTTTAATGTTTTGAAGCCTGTTGTTGTTGTGAATGTTAAATAAAAAATAAAATGTTTCAAACATACACCAGAAACGGCCCCGACAAATTTTGGACATTTTGGTGTCCTCGGGGAATTTTCGAATTTTCATGGTCTGCATCACTGCATCGGTTTTAATCAGCGTATTTCATACAGTCTAAGCATGCAACTCTTTGTAGAATGTGCAACAATCGTAATTAGAACCAGAATTTACCGAAAACCTCGCCCAGTAAATACCCGGTTATTTTCGAAGGGCTCATGTCCGCAGACCAACTTGTTTACAGATTCGATTTTCGCCGGTCTTGGTGCTTTGAATGGCCGCCATTTTGGATGAAAACGATAGTTTCGTGTTCGAGGAAATAAAAGCAGTGTGTTGCATTTGAGTCAGAATTTGCGAAGTTATTGTATCTAGCAGCTAAAAAGAATCGATGGAGTTAATAGGGAGATTTAATAAACGAAACGTCGGGACGTTTCGTTTTGAAGTTGTGGTAAACGTCATCATTTCGGGGGTCTCTCGCTGGAAAGGTGAAGGTCAACTGAAACGGAACGTGGAACGTCAAAACGCAGTCACGTTTTCCACCCCCAAAAAACGAACAATATTTCGTCAACTTTTGTGAGTATTTTTGCACACTAACAGTTTTATTTGTTGGCCATTTTATGCATTGCTAGATTCATCAACCCTTTCACAGTCTTTCAGCGCTGAGAATGTGTTCATTGGAGGTAGACAACTGTTGTGAACTGAAATATTTTGAAGGGTGCTGATCCTGGTACATTTATCCAACTTCATGGTGAGAAAGCAAATGGCGAAGCAGAAGTAGGTCATCGCATCGAATTTTTATTCTGGCTTCGTATGTGATTTTGTATAAACAAAGTCTGTGTGATTTATTTGGACTGAAAATAATCAAAGTATGCCCGATTCTGGACCACCTCCTGGGGTGTTTTTTTCCATTCTGATCGAGGACAGACGTGATAATTTCACTTGAAGATTTATCGCCCTTCCTTCATTCCGAAACGAAACGTGAATACATCTAAATCTTGTCTGCGGCCTATGCCGTCTCGTTTCACGTTCCGTTTCGCGGGGTGACTCATTCACCAAACGAAACGAGCTGCAAAACGAAACGTGCTGTCTCTTAAATCTCCCTACAGTCCGAAAGTAACGTTTGACACATTTTGTTATTTTTGCAATTTTCACAAAGAAGTTTCGCGAGTATTTGATACAAAAGCGTGGAAACCACTAGCTTTGCTTCTTTGGCGTTTCCGGTCACCGATTCGATTGAAATCATGGAGACGACGAGCCGTAAAGTTGAGAAAATATTGTACTGTCTGTTCAGGGTAAGGTGTAGATCTATACGTAACGTTTGACACTTTGTAGATCTAATGTTTGACACATAATTTGCCCATAATTCTTCTCCCAACGAATTGAATTAGCTTATATTATCCCATGACCTGCCTCTTTATCTCTGTTAGCTGAGGAAGTGATTATTCTGAATATTCCATCACAACCATATGGATATCCTATGGATATCCCATCACAACCGAGTTTCGATCTCAACTGTCATTGGTCATTGTCTTTGATTTCAGAGTACAATTGAATAATTTATAGAGGTCATCTGCATATTCAGAGTTTACAGATGGACTACTTTTTACATCTAGTCAAGTTTTGAGTAAATGTTTTAACGTAGAGAGGGGAATCGAGACGAGGGTCGTGGTGTGTGTGTGTGTGTGTGTGTGTGTGTGTGTGTGTGTGTGTGTGTGTGTGTGTGTGTGTGTGCGTGCGTGTGTGTGTGTGTGTGTGTGTGTGTGTGTGTGTGTGTAGAGCGATTCAGACTAAACTACTGGACCGATCTTTATGAAATTTGACTTGATAGTTCCTGGGTATGATATCCCCAGACTTTTTTTCTTCATTTTTTTTTAATAAATGTCTTTGATGACGTCATATCCGGCTTTTCGTGAAAGTTGAGGCGGCACTGTCACGCTCTCATTTTTCAACCAAATTGGTTGAAATTTTGGTCAAGTAATATTCGACGAAGCCCGGACTTCGGTATTGCATTTCAGCTTGGTGGCTTAAAAATTAATTTATGACTTTGGTCATTAAAACTCTGAAAATTATTAAAAAAAAAAATCTTTTATAAAACAATCCAAATTTACGTTCATCTTATTCTCCATTATTTTCTGATTCCAAAAACATATAAATATGTTATATTTGGATTAAAAACAAGCTCAGAAATTTAAAAATATAAAAATTATTATCAAAATTAAATTTTCGAAATCAATTTAAAAACACTTTCATCTTATTCCTTGTCGGTTCCTGAAGAGAGAGAGAGAGAGAGAGAGAGAGAGAGAGAGAGAGAGAGAGAGAGAGAGAGAGAGAGAGAGAGAGAGAGAGAGAGAGAGAGAGACAGAAAGAAAGAGAGAGAGAGAGAGTGAGAGAGTGAGAGAGAGAGAGAGAGAGAAAGAGAGAGAGAGAGAGTTTGTTTGTTTGTTTGTTTGTTTGCTTAACGCCCAGCCGACCACGAAGGGCCACACACACACACACACACACACACACACACACACACACACACACACACACACACACACACACACTCACACACACACACACACACACACACACAGAGAACCCGACGACTGAATATGTAAGTGATCCACGTGTGAAAACCAAAACATAACAGCGCGATTACAGCCAACATTTCTATCCCCGACTGACAAACAGTAACACTGCATGCAAACTGACTTGGGTCAACGATCAAACCAGCACGGCCCGAACTGAATTTGTTGCGCTGCCATTATCGTGCGCAATTCTGGTAAAAATATAAACCCGGTATGCCGAATTGAGTATAACGAAAGTCGATGTCAAATATACACAAGGATATTTTAAAATGACTTTCAAAATGTAAAAGCAGATAGCAGACCTTTTTATAAGCAATTTGAATGACTGAATGTCTACATACAAGTCGAATGACGCCGTCCATTATGCTGACAAATGGGAACTAGCTATGCGCATGAATTTATTGACACTGATGAATTTCGACTGCGGAGGCTTTTGGCAAGCTGAAAACAGGCACGGGCAGGTTTTAGTGGAAAAAGTAAGTGTTTTTAATGAAAACGTCGGAGTAATGGGATAAATAGCTTACACACTCCGAGTTCTGATTATCTTGCATATTGTGTAACCTATATACAACTGCTTGCTACTTTTGGAGGCAAATTTGATTGAAGAAAAATTCGATCCTCTGTTATTGTTGATGTCCGTGTTACGATTCAGGAGGATACGTTCATATCCGTGTAACGATTTAGGAGGAGACATTTATGTCCTTGTAAATATTGTAGCCAAAGCTGAAAAAATGCTTTTGGGTTAGCAGGGGGAAGGAATATTTTCATGAGATTGTTTTAACACCACCCCCCCCCTCCCCAACATAAAAAAAAATCAAAGTTTTTTTTTTTTAAATTTGGATTTTGCTAGGATTTTACGTACAACTAATTAAAAAAAATTCGATTTGATTGAGAACCTTGTTCCAGATGTACCTAGACATTAGGTTAAAACTGTATTCTAAATGTCTGTTTGAATATTGTAGTTATTTTTGACATTTTCATTGATTTCATGTCCACTGACTCCATGTAACACGTGACAGGTAGAACGCAGATTTGACCTGTTTTGAACATGATGTTACTTTTTTTGTGGTGCTTTGATGTTCCATAATTACCTAATCTCCAAAATATGAATGTATCCTAAAGCCAAAAGGTCTATTTAATATCACAGTTGTCATTTATAACATTCTGAATAATTTCATGTCCACTGACACAGTGTAACATGTGACACGTGGAATGCTGTTATGACTTGCTTTTAACATGTTTTGCTATTGTTTCTGTTTTCATATTCCATAAATAACCTAATCTTTAGATTGTACATGAAAAGGTAGTGTATGTATAACATTCTGGTTGTTATTTCAAATATTATGAATATTTTCATGTCCATCAATATTTTTGTAACACGTGACACCTACAACAACATGTTTAACTAGTTTGAGCAAACTGTAACAACTTTTAGGGATATTTTTAACATGTGTCAGTGTTTCTGTTGAAGTGTTATATTTTATTTTAGGGTTTAGACTTCTTGTGGTTACTTAGCAGAAAGTATCAGTTTTGACTTTTATGATGTTTGAGCGTTTTGCGACATTACGTGACACTGCATTCAAGATTTGGCTCCAAATGTACTTTTAAAGACTGATAATGCTTCTGCAGGGTCTGTTTACTAGAAATAAATCATTACCAGTTGTATGAAATGATATTAATGGCTTCTGTGGTCAGTTTTGTTGCACATGTGGCTTTTCTCAAAATTGGCGTTTTATGGCATATTATCAAACCGTACACATTTCCCAAATGCACAAACCATTCTTTTATTACACAAATGTGTTCATCAAAGACTAATGTATCACTTAAAACACCAAAAAAAATCAACTGAAAAGGTTTAGTTTGTCACAAATGTCCAAGCACCCCCCCAGCACCTTTTGGCAAAGCCTCATATGTATTAATACTCTGTCCTCCTGCGCTCTGCACCTTTTTTTTTATTTAGAATTTCTTCTTTTCTGTCTTTTTTAACTAGTTGTTTTTGTCTGCACGGTTTTTCTTTACTATCTCTTCTACCAAGTCTTATGCACTTGAAGATGCCTTCTTTCTCGTTTGTTTTTCATCTTGTAAATCACCATATGTTTCTTCAGGTTTTTACATAGGATAAACACATACACATACATAAACACATACACATACATAAACACATACACATACCGGAACCCCGCCCCCCCTTGCCCCCCCCCCCCCTAGCCCCCCCCCAAAAAAAACCAAAAAAAAACCAACAACACAAAATTGAGAATAAAGAAAAATAGATGGCTCAGATTGCACCAGATTGCTCCATTTACATTGATTTTTATCAACATTTTCCCGGGGGGGGGGGGGCAGCCCCCGGACCCCCCTAGGAGCCGGCCTTTGTCTTCTAAGTGACGGATTTGGAAAGTAGTTGGGTGAATTGTTGGCTCAGGTTGCACATCGATCGATTGTCCTTGTTTTGATCCAAATTTGTCTTCTTGAAATTATTTTTTGGAAGGTGTATTAGGGGAAGTTTCTTGGCATAGAGTGCACCAGATTGCTCCATTTTCTATGTTTTTATCAACATTTTCCGTAGGAGCATGCCCCCGGACCCCCCTAAGAGGTTCGAACGCTTCACGCCCTCAACTAAACGCTTCACGTCGTCGAATTGTCCCTAAAAGAAATTTGGACCCCCCCCCCGCCCCTAAAAATGTTGTGATCCGCCCCTGACGTGATTGATTGATGTACATGGGATAAGAGCACCCTGCCAAATGAACGTATGTACAATTATTTGCGTGAGTGCTTTCTGTGCCAAGTGAGATTTCTTTTCTCGGAATTATTTCGGTAATTGATGCCTGTGTCAAGACAGGAAGCAGCCATGCTGTTAAGTTTTGGTATACATCTAAGTGGAAAGATGCTCAAATTCCATGTAAAAGCCTGCACAGATTTGTGGTCAGTTACAATTTATTGTTTACTCGAGATGGAAGGTAATGATAAATGACAAGTCCCGACAACAGCTGCACCGCGCGCTTTATAATTCCAATACCAGACACGTAACATTGAAACACACACACACACACACACACACACACACACAGACACACACACACACACACACACACACACACACACACACTTACACACACGCGCGCGCACGTACACACACACACACACACACACACGCACACACACACACACACTTACACACTTACACACACGCGCGCGCACGCACGCAAACACCCACCCACGCACGCACGCACGCACGCACATACACACACGCACACACACACACACACACATACACATACACACACACACATACACACACACACACACACACACTCTACATTATACCGCGTTTACATCGTGTCCACTTCACATAAAATACACTTTTTACCCGGTGAATTGCATACGTTGGCCACTGTTAAGAAACATAAAACTCCACATAAAATACTCTTTTGACCCGGTGAATTGCATACGTTGGCCACTGTTAAGAAACATAAAACTCCACATAAAATCAAGATATTTCCGCAATAGGAATTGGTATCAAATCCTAATAACACAATTATTAAAAAAAAAATGCACACAAATAGGGAAATTTAAATAGAGCAAACCAAACTAACATAGCAACAAGACCAAACACTCGGTATCGATGACGTTTGTTTTACGTTTCCTTTCAGAGTTGCTTACGTTCGTCTGTGTTTGTTTATTTGGAACCGGTGTAACACGAGAAAATTACTCCCACGAGATTTTTACTCCTGAGTAAACATTTCGTTCAAAAAAGTTACTCTCTTTACGAAAAAAGCACTCCCCCATTGCACGAGAAAATTACTCCCCAAGACAGGTGAGTTCTGAGTAAACATTTCGTACAAAAATGTTACTCCCCTGACGAATAAATAACGAATAAATTACTTCACCCCAACACGAGCAATTTAACGTCCCATGCCAGGTGTACGAAATTTTTACTCCCTTGTCCCCTGATAGTCTTGGTGGTGGAAGGGGTGGAAGGAGGGTAGCGCGACATTCGTGTGCGCGAGATCACGTATTGGCATTATCCCTTCGCCCGCATCCCATTTTTGCGTACGAGATTTTTACTGGAAGTAAAAACAAGTCGCGTAAGGCGAAAATACAACATTTAGTCAAGTAGCTGTCGAACTCACAGAATTAAACTGAACGCAATGCAACGCAGCAAGACCGTATACTCGTAGTCCACCGCTCACGGCATAGGCAGTGAAATTGACAAGAAGAGCGGGGTAGTAGTTGCGCTGGGAAGGATAGCACGCTTTTCTGTACCTCTCTTCGTTTTAACTTTCTGAGCGTGTTTTTTAATCCAAACATATCATATCTATATGTTTTTGGAATCAGGAACCGACAAGGAATAAGATGAAAGTGTTTTTAAATTGATTTGGAAAATTTAATTTTGATAATAATTTTTATATATTTAATTTTTAGAGCTTGTTTTTAATCCGAATATAACATATTTATATGTTTTTGGAATCAGCAAATAATGGAGAATAAGATAAACGTAAATTTGGATCGTTTTATAAAATTTTTTTTTTTTACAATTTTCAGATTTTTAATGACCAAAGTCATTAATTAATTTTTAAGCCACCACGCTGAAATGCAATACCGAGGTCCGGGCTTCGTCGAACATTACCCGACCAAAATTTCAACCAGTTTGGTTGAAAAATGAGATCGTGACAGTGCCGCCTCAACTTTCACGAAAAGCCGGATATGACGTCATCAAAGACATTTATCAAAAAAATGAAAAAAACCGTCTGAGGATATCATACCCAAGAACTCTCATGTCAAATTTCATAAAGATCGGTCCAGTAGTTTAGTCTGAATCGCTCTACACACACACACACACACACACACATATATCCCGGAATCCCCACACACACACACACACACACGCACATACACCACGACCCTCGTCTCGATTCCCCCCTCTACGTTAAAACATTTAGTCAAAACTTGACTAAATGTAAAAATGGGGAGTAAAAATTTCGTGGAGGGAGTAATTTTTTCGTGCCTTGGTTTTTGTCGTACGAAAAGTGTACTCGGAGTAAGAATTTCGTACGAAATAATTATTTACTCCGGAGTAAATTTTTCGTGGAGAAAAAATTTCGTGTTACACCGGCTGCCTCCGCTCTGTTTTCATAGCTGAACTCTTCAAGCTCCAACAAAAAACCACGCATTTTTGTATGCATAAATATTGATCGCATATCTTTATTTTTGTTCGTCCAAGTTAGATTGCGGCAATTGTCAGGCACATAATGTTAATGACATAGCTCACATTACAAGAAAAATGGAATGAAATAGACAGTCTTTAGAGAATTAAAGCTATATACCATGGGCATCGACATTACGAGAAATGAAATTTAAAGAAGTGCATTTTCATATTAGAGAGAAAAAAACACAAAACTGAAGCCTGGATATGTGTCCACTAGAATTTCAAGCATAGCAAGCAGTGGCCGCGCTGGTTATTGTTCAAACCGTTGTGTTTTTACAAGTACGTACCAAGCTTTGCTTTCACACAAAAAAACGGCGTGGGTTTGCAAGTATCACATTTTGCGGTTTTAAAAACGGGTATGTCTTTACCAGTATACGTACCAAGTATTGCCGTAAAAAAAGAAACCGCTGTCATGCTGTCATTTTGTTTGTTTGTTTGTTTGCTTAACGCCCAGCCGACCACGAAGGGCCATATCAGGGCGGTGCTGCTTTGACATATAACGTGCGCCACACACAAGACAGCAGTCGCAGCACAGGCTTCATGTCTCACCCAGTCACATTATTCTGACACCGGACCAACCCCATAATGCCAGACGCCAGGCGGAGCAGCCACTAGATTGCCAATTTTAAAGTCTTAGGTATGACCCGGCCGGGGTTCGAACCCACGACCTCCCGATCACAGGGCGGACGCCTTACCACTAGGCCAACCGTGCCGGTCATGCTGTCATTCCAGTTGGGCAAATAAACTGAACGCGTTCCAAATAACAGGAGGTAAACTGACACATATCTTCCATGAACAAGATGACATGTCCGGAGGCAATAACCAGTTGTCTTTCCATGTCAGGTCAATTTTTCGTGTGTTTTCTGGATGCTCAAACGTCAGTTTCTGAATACCGTCACTCTCGTATCTATGAACGTAATGCTATCAATTATTGCCTTTTCCACAACTTTGCCTGATGTAAGTTCGAATTAAGACACCTTTTATCCGTAAAGTTCATGCCATATGTCCAAAACTCTTTGTATAAATTAACAGACACGCAGCGAGTACAAGGTGTCAAGAAGGAACTTTGTGTTGAAACAATGATGCGTTTGAATTGCTTGTCCAATCTGCAGTAGACATAGCAACAATCGTGGTCGAGATTGCCTGCTCGTTCGATCAGACTTTTATACTTGATTCCTTTCCACTAAAAACAAGAAATTCCTCCGAGGTAGGAAAAACACCCCCGTCCTTACCATTCTCACTGCCACCAACTGAGAAGGTTATTTCCCTTTGACCATTAATATGTCCCTCTATAAGTCCTTGTAGAATCTTAATCCACCAATAACTCCCTAACCGTGTGTTTGACTGGTCCCAAATTTTGTAAGGACCGTCTCAGGAATGTATAGAACCTGTTCACCAAGTTTGGTGACGATCGGTCCGTTCATTCTTGAGATCTATATGCGAACACAAACACACAAACAAACAAACAAACACATCGACCGAATCCTATACACACCCCTATACCGGGGGTGTAATGAACGTGGGAAGGACTTGGGAACTTATTTCAATTTCGCAAATATATGATGCATTGTCAGCTTCACTGGGGTCCACTGGACATGATACAGACAGCACCTCTTTTCATGATTTAATTGTGTGTGTCTCGTTGAAGTCACTTTTCTTCCCGTGATCTTCCTACATTAGAGATAAGTCAAGCCGGTGTAACACGAGAAAATTACTCCCACGAGATTTTTACTCCGGAGTAAACATTTCGTACGAAAAAGTTACTCCATTTACGAAAAAAGCACTCCCCCATTGCACGAAAAATTACTCCCCAAGACAGGTGAGTTCCGAGTAAACATTTCGTACAAAAATGTTACTCCCCTGGCGAATAAATAACAAATAAATCACTTCACCCCAACACGAGCAATTTAACCTCCCATGCCAGGTGTACGAAATGTTTACTCCCTTGTCCCCTGTTAGTCTTGGTGGTGGAAGGGGTGGAGGGAGGGTAGCGCGACATTCGCGTGCGCGAGATCACTTATTGGCATTATCCCTTCGCCCGCATCCCATTTTTGCGTACGAGATTTTTACTGGAAGTAAAAAAAATGGGGAGTAAAAATGTTGTGGAGGGAGTAATTTTTTCGTGCCTTGGGGAGTTCTTTTCTCGTACGAAAAGTGTACTCGGAGTAAGAATTTCGTACGAAATATCTACTCCGGAGTAAATTTTTCGTGGAGTAAAAATTTCGTGTTACACCGGCAATTTTAGGTAAAGAAGGGTAGTTTAGGCAGCAGACAGATTTTAGAAGTGCATGCACAAAGGTACAAACACAACACGACAGACACTTGACATCAGAATAAAATTAGAAACAAGTGCACAAACATACAATTATATCTGCAATGCTGAACAGAAAATAAACGTTAGCTTCCTAAATTCAAAGTACGTATTTTTGTTCCTATCTACAATCTTTATAGTTTTCCGCCGGAGAAGGATGAAAAAAAAATCATCTATAGAATAGGAACATTGCTGTAGTTTTCATTAGCTGTTTTGATAATCAGCTCTTTCTGGGGATCTGGGGATTGTCATCACTAATCTTTTCCGATGAGAAAAAAACAGTTTTACTAATTGTCATGACATGTGGTGAGCCGTTCACGTCGGTTAAATAATGAGTTGCTCACAAGAATGCACAAGTAACTCGTTAGTTTAAGGTTCACTTATGGATCTTGATGTCGTTGACTTACTCCGCTCATTGTCATGTTCACAAAAGGTAAGGAAGCAGCTGTCTCACTAGCATCGTGCTATCCTCGCGTCTCAGTCGGCCTACTAAGGGGCTCTGCTCACATATGTAACTTCAGCAGGACCGACGACGCACTGCAGATTATCCCAGATTATCCCAGCTCGCTACACGTTGCATGAAAGGAAAACAGGCCAAGTACTCGTCATAATCCCAATCACGACATAAATAATGTTTTAGATTTGATTATTCTCTTTTAGGAAAATATTTTATTTATAAATGTAAACTTCAGGGCCCAGTTCCGCTTTTGAGTGGTTTTTTTTGAAAATATTAAAACAAAGATATTATATTGAAAAGAAATTGAATTTTATCAGGAATAGAAATTTTGAATTTTTGTCAGAGTGGTTTCCCTATGCGAATATATGTTAGGTTATTCACCAAGGCGAAGTATCCATTTCAGCTTCACTTTTTCCACAGTTTAAAATTGTAGGTTTTTATAAGACTTTAGGCAAGAGTGTGTGTGTATGTCTAATGTCTGTCTGCTTCACTTATCCTCTTATCTGTCTGTCACCCTGTCCAATCTTATGGGTGTAGGGGTGTCTTGTATTTTAGTGACTTTTGATTATTGTTGGGTGGAACTTCTAGAAGAATCTATTATTTGTATTATCATCTAAGAGTATACATTATAAATGTGGGAAGGTCGGGTGGAAGGAAAATGATATATAGCACAGGCAGAGGAGCATACAATTAAGACACCGAAGACAGAGGTTGCTTTAACTTATATTTTATTAAAGGAAATGTAGCTAAAAATAACCACTCAGGTAGCTTATCTAAATCAGAAATATTCCAAAACAGTTTAGCTAAATCTGGTAGCAACCAGAGACAATTGCTATAAGTTATAATTTAGAAACAATGAACAGAACTCTAATACAAGAAATAGCAATGCTTACATAAAACCAGAAATAGCAATTATGAATTCTGATATCTACCAGTACCAGAACCAGAAATAGTGTTATAAGGTAATTATTCTAGTGGCAACCAGAATTTCTGGTGCAAACCAGAAATAGAAACTATGAATTCTGGTATCAACCAGAGAGCAGCAAAAAAGGTTGTTATTCTGGTAGCAACCAGAAACAATATGTGTATATAAATGACCCAGAAACAATATAATTATGTATTTCTGGTGCAAACCAGAAAGCAGTGTAAAGAAGAAGGCAAGATTCTCCTCAGTGAGCACACTTGAACCGTAACCACAAAATCTGCTGCTGACACCTAAGTCGCGAAACACAAGAGCACATGTATCGGAATTTAAAACCACGAGTCGACCGCTTACAAACTTCGCGTCAAACTACACAGCTAGACCGGTTCACGACAAATTTGGGCAGACCTTCGACACGTTTAATTACGGCAACAACACAATAGGAGCACCACACAGCTCGCTCAGTGTCACTAAACGCGTTTTTTGATCTAGCCTAATGTTCACCCTTTTAAAGACAGTGGTCACTCCGACTCCCTGTGACGATAAGCCAATAGGCAGGCTACCCGGTCTAAGCCAACGGGGGGTGTTGTACTTAAACTTCCTGCCCAATGATAGGGATCGTTAAATATGCAGAGTTACACACAGAATAAGGCTTATTACAAGCAGTTACAAAGCTGATACATAATACTTCTTCTTCTTGTCGTTCGCTGTTAGATCGTCAGTCCGAACGTGCTGTCCTCTCCATTTTGCTTTTTTGCGTGGATCTGTGGTTGGTTAAGGTGCGCCTGTTGGCCCAGATCCTCCGACTTCAGCCCTTAGGTTTCTTTCGGGGTTACCCCGCCCTTAGTTCCTGGCTCAAAAACCTAACCCTGGGAACACATGGGGGATTTCTTACCGGGGGTCCCACCCCGGGGCTAGAGCTTTTAATGCGGCTCTTACCCGCATGGTGTAACCGTCATCGGACACGTAGGGCATTTATAGGGTAGTCAGTGCCATCTGCCAACCCACCCCGTCCTGGTAGAGACACCGCTGGTTGGTCCGGGACTGCTTATTCTAGATTCGCAGCTGGCCCCCATATCTGGGGGCCGTTCCCCTATCCGCCACCTGGGGACGCGCCGGGTTGAGGATAGTCGCCCCCCTACTGAATTGAAAGTAGTCTGTTCCCGGATACATAATACTCAAATACAAGCTTAAACGGGGAAAGTTATGGGATCCTACCACCTAAATCTGGGATAAGATAGATAAGAAATGAATCCGGTACTCTACGATAGTAAACACACTTCTTCGACCGGTTTACAACAATAAAGTACAGTGCACAAAGACAACCAGGTATTATTTAGTCACTCATTAGGCACTGATGGTTAGAGGTTACTCTGCTGCTTCTCACCATTTTAAGTTAGGGATTTCCTAGCACAAAGGGCAATATTTAAAGGTAAACCCACACACACACACAGAGGGAATAGCTATAGACAGGGGAGGCAACTGGGTCGGGCAGGAGATAACACACACAAAGAGACGGGGTACACCACTTGGCTACATAAATAATACAACCACCATCATTATCCCCCCCCTCTCTCTCTCTCTCTCTCTCTCTCTCTCTCTCTCTCTCTCTCTCTCTCTCTCTCTCTCTCTCTCTCTCATTCTTTCTTTTTATCAGTATTGTAATCTGCATGTTATGTTATGCTCCGGCCTTACTTGTAGGCGAACGGATGTTATATGTCCGTCTGTTATGTCCTAATGTTGTAAATAATATATGTCTTGTATACTTGCCATTTACATATTTATTATAAATGTTGAAGGATGAATGATGAAACATTGTAGACGGATGCATGTTATTGATTAAAAGCCCCACAATGATGTGCTTGGCAAATACAAAAAAAAAAAACCCACAAAAAACAATCAAAGGCAGTGCGTCGTCTGTGCCGCTGAAACTGCGCAGGTATATTCTGCCCATTAACTTCATTGGTTTGCTTATTTCATCAGAACAAGATAACAATAAAAATGATCTCACAAACAATCAAAAAGAAATTATAAAAAAAACTGTGTTTTGATTGTTCGTGTCGCTGTTTGTTTCTGGTGAGTACATTTTCATTGTTGCCTTGTAATAGTTCTCCTCAGCTATAGTCTCTTATTCCATATCTTCATGTGTGGTAAACATGTGGTCTCTTCTTACTCCGTAATCAGACATCAGTTTTGACCGAAGACTGTATTAGCAGCTTGCAAATCTGACACAAACACCAGTCTGCTTCGTACAGTATCTTCCCCCGAAATCGGCGTATGCTGCCGGAATGGCGGGGTAACAAACGGCCTTACACGTACAAATCCACTGGTGCAAAAACATGGGTGAACTTTGGAGTTTCCGCCCATGAACGAAGAAGAAGAAGAAGTACAGTATCTGACAATTCAGTGAGCACTATTGAAAGTATCGGGGATGTCAGGATGGTCGAGTGTTCTAAGGCGCCCGACTCAAAGATTATTGAAAACATCGTGGATGTCAGAACGGGCGAGTGTTCTAAGACGCTAGACTCAAGGATTATTGAAACATCGTGGATGTCAGGATGGCCGAGTGTTCCAAGGCGCCAGACTCAAGGATTATTGAAACATCGTGGATGTCAGGATGGCCGAGTGTTTTAAGTCGCCAGACACTAGGATTATTGAAAACTTGTTTGTTCAAAAAGTGTCCTTAGTGCATGAGCTTTGGGGCTAGTGCACGGATTTGCTTCCTTGCCGCAGAAATGTTAACATCTTGGAAAGTCAAATAACGACCTTCACACTTGCTTTTCTCAAAATGGCCGCTGGAGTGTTAGCAAACTTTAAATCGCTATAACTCATCAACGCTTAAACATAGACACTCGTGGTAAAGACTAACTGAGAGCTGGCTATCTCCCCTTTCCCTGGATACCAAAAGGTCCATAATTATGTCAGAAATGACACTTTGTTAGCTTTTTGTGGGAGTGGGTCACAATTTGCCGAACAGTCTAACTCCTGGTAACATTCCCAGTCTAAATGGGAAGGTAACATTCGGTACTTGAGCAATGCTGTGACCTGCACTGCATCTTTAATCTCACAGCACAGACCCGAAGCCAACCCCTCGAATAGGACGCATCTGCAAAGAGCGTGCTTGCCTCCAGACGAGGAATACCGTCATAAATCTTTGCCCGTGAAGTCAAGCCAAGTATTAGTTCAGTGTTTTGTCTTCGTTTAGTTTCAGAATGACGTTTGGTAAGTAGATGTATATAGATCAGACCCTGTGCAATCCTGAAACGTAAACATCAGTAACTGTTAACCTGTCGACGGGTTTCAGGCAAAACTGAAAAGGGTGTTGTGCGACTTGAATCGGGTTTTCCTATTCTTTTTTTCCAATAATTATTCTCTGCAATTTGTTTGGAATTCGGAAGAAGGGGTGCTCATACCTCCGAATTGGTTTACTCCAAAATCTGACTAATCAGGGGTGGGAGTAGTTCCGTATAATTACGGAATTCCGTATAGCAAAAATGTCTACAACAACAAAAAAGTGAGGAAAAAAATCTGAATCCTAATCGCGTCTATATATATCGGTTTCCGTGTTTCGGTTCGCGCAATTTCCGATCCATAAAACTGAAGATACTTCCGGAAATAACATGCTGTCCGCCATTTTTGTCTCGAATGAAACCTAGACATCGCGAGCTCGGTTTACTTATTAAGACGGAGCTAATTACCGATGAGTCGAAGACACGAAAGATCGACCAGAGCTTTCATAAAAACAATTGGAGGAACGACTGGATGAACTTGGTGGGCGATTTAAATCGCCCATTTAGAAAATGGCTTCGCAAAACGTCAGCAGTGGGCTCAGCCTGGTGTTTACTTTGCAGCAAAAATATTTTTTTTTCAGTATAGCTCAGATTTTTTGCTCCCACCCCTGTGACTTGTATTTACTTTAATCACCACTTGTGTTTAAAATACTTATTCTAAATAGAACTGTGCAGTATCTCGTGTCTGCAGTGAAAATGTAAAGTTGCCCAGTTATTTTAAACACCGCGTTGCTCTTCGGTCTCAATCCGATAGTCTGAAAGGTGACTGGGTTATTCTTGCCGCTATTTGCAACTTGTTGGGTCTAAATCGGGCACGGTGTGTTTATAGCAAATGATCCATCCGTTGAAATATAGCATTCTGTGTTTGGAACGGAGGCGATGAAATGGACATTCCCTTCGTTTCAGATGAAGAGCTGGCGTAACACTTTGTCTCGACGATCTTCTCTTAAATGTGCGCTCCTTCCCACGAACACGGTTCGGTTCACAGTGTGAGATCTGGCTAGGCTTTTTACATAGGATAAGATCATCACAAAAATCAACTTTATGAATTACTTATTAATTTATAACTTATGAATTTATTAATTGATTATTTATTTATTAATTACACCAAAAAAAAATACTTGGTCACAAAAATCAACATCCTGATTGCTCGCTGTAATGTGTTGTAACTTTTTTATGCATGAATTTATGACATTATTTCATCAAGCAATCCGCACTGTGTATGGCGAGCACCGTGTCCAGGCTGTTCACTTCTGGTATGTGACCAAGTGGAGGGATCATGCCAGTTAAGTGATGATGCTTTCACTTGTTCGCCATGCTGTAATCGTAAATGTGTATTGTTTATTATTTTTTAGAACGTGCCCATAAGCAATTTGCTTGTTATCGTTCTCTGTGTGTGTGTGTGTGTGTGTGTGTGTGTGTGTGTGTGTGTGTGTGTGTGTGTGTGTGTGCGTGTGTGTGTGTGTGTGTGTGTGTGTGAAACGATTGCATACAGCGAAAGTACATAAAACACGCTTAAAGTGGAGGGATGGTCTTATCCTGTGTGAGCGCCGCGCCAGATCTGAGATGGTGAGCCGAACTGTTTACGCAGGTAGGAGTGTGCCTGTACAGGTTGAGTGCGCCTCACTTTTCCCTGCACAGACCCCCTTGGGCTTTCAGCCACAATCCCGTCGTCTGTCCATGATAACAGTTTCATTGACTTTCTTGCGAGGATTCAAACTCTGCAATGTTTCGACAAATTAGTATACATCATTGTGATGTCAAGTCGTAGGACGCAAAAAGCCGAAGTAAGCGAGGTGGAAGTACCCGATCAGATCCTGCATGTGAACTAATTACGTCAAAAGCCATTACAGAATTCGAGTAGGCTTGACGAGAGCGAGATTTCTTCCTAGCTTGGGTAGCTTACATCAATACATTGTGTTTGATTATGTACACACATTGTAAAACTAATAGTATTTGGTTCCCTTTTGGCATGTTGCACAGTCTTCAGCCCCGGTAAAGTGATTGCGGGAAATGGCAATAACATGTTGGCGGGAGATGCCAACTTATTATACTAACAAATTAATTAACATGCACGGACGCCATTTTTTCATCAGAATGTCCATCCTTGATAAAAGATAAGTTTGAAACTATTGGAACAAGTCTCTCGTAGTGTTTCTGCTAAGCCGTAACATTGGTGTGACAGGCTGTAGAAGATAGAATGAATCTTTATTCTTCTTTCTTTTACGGAACATTAGTCAAACTTCAAGCCATGGCAACAGAAACGTGGTTGATTCTAACAATTGCGAGGACAGGGAAGGCACCTCCGCCAATGTGAAGAACCAAAAATGGCCTTGTGAATTTATCTTTATAAATTGAAAGAAAAGTGAAGATGTTAATGAGGTACGACATCGACTAAACAAACCTCTTTTTGGCCCTGACTTTCAAACTGAACATTCTGACGTCAAAAAGGCTGAGCAACAAAAAGTTCGTCCAGACGTCACAATTCTAACGGTCACGTCACGATATAATTCCGTCGCTTCTTATGTTAGTGTCTTGGGGAAATTACAGAGTTTCGAGAAAGAAGTTTGTCTCGGTGACTTTTATATTAGCAGTGCAAAGTTTCTTGTAAGGTCACCGCTAGGCTGTGCATGCATCGCAATCGTATCTCACTGAGATTCATTCAGCTTGGTATTGAACCTCGCACATGGTTAATCAGGGAGGTTCCCAGTATTTTTCATCGGGGCAAAGGTGTTAAGGATTATTTGTGCGGCACCTCAGCTCTTGCGGGGAACTAGCATTTCAAATTGGGGAGAACGGCTTAAGGACCTTAAAAGCGGTTTGATTATCTGCGATAGGAAGTAGATATCAGCGAAATATTAATAATAATGGCCGCCATATGCATTTTATGTTTTCCAAAATGTCTACTTTCTCTAGCAGATAATCAAAACCAAACATGCGAACACGGGTACATAAGGATGCAGCTGTTGTGGTGGTACCTTCCTCACTGCCAGGTTCCCATTAGTTACAGCATGTACCTTTATCGGAACAAAATAATTACTTCATTCATTAGCGACTGTCACGTGTTTGGTCGAGTTATACACAGTGAGCCTCAACGGAAAGTGCAGAGCCTTAGGAACACAACCGTACCCAAAACAAGAGTAATTAGTCACAAAACAAAGACAAACAAAGCAATTAAAACAGCCCAGTTTATCTCCACATTAACTGTTAATTATGGAATACTTTAGCAATCAATACGAACTATACTACCTTTTGCATGCACAGAGAACATGTTAAGCAAGATCCGGGCAAATGAGTGATTTAGAAAAAAACTGAATTGACATTTCCAGCTATTGATATGAATTTGATTTTTGAATTGGGAAATCATCTTGTTGGTTACTTATACAACACTTCAGCTATTGCAAAGAACCAGGTGTTCGCATCGAGCTGAATTCGGGCAAATTGATAGTAATTTTGGTCAAACTAAGTCCGGACTATGAGATTGTACTTTAGCTTAAAAGCTTCAAAACTATTTAATTAATAAGGAATGCAAATGTTGCTTGAAACCAAAATTGCAATAACAGGCACAAAAGTGGTTCTGTTGCATTCTTTATTTTTTCTTGAGTCCAATAATACTTAGATATGTTACGTTTGAATTGATATTAAGCAAAACAAACACAATTAAAAAAAACCGACAATTCGTTTTGTGTAAATTATGTTTACTGTGTACATATTAAAAAAGAGCGCTGTTAAGGTCGACGGGTTTCGGTCATCCATGACTCAGTATAGTTGGATACTTTTTATGTCAGCGTTAAGGTTTAGGCCGACATATTGGATGAATGGTTCCATATCGCTTTACGCGACTTGTGGGCTATTCTTATTTTCATTTTGGTAAGACTTTTAATACTAGTGAATATCCAAACGATGTCGTGTCTGCAATGAACGATTCAGCCTGGGGACTGGGATTGGGAGTCATATTTATCATGGATGTGAACAGGGTTCTTCAGAATAATAGCACCTGATGCCAATCCTAATCAGACCAACAAAAAAAAAACCTTGTTCTGTATTCTGCCAAACCAGCAGTGTTATAATATCCGCCTACATGAAAAGTTAAAGGCACACTCCTTCACGAGAAAATTTAAAGTTCGGCTCACCATCTCCAGGCTGTCCAGGCTTTACATGGGATATAAGACCACCGCCCCACTTGGTCACATACCAAAATTCAACAGACGGATTGTTTTCTGAGGCAAGGTGAAACATTGTGATGCAATAATGTCCAACTATGCAAAGATAGAATCTTAAAAAGATGAGGCAGAGCGCTGTTTAGAGATCTGACAAAGAAAGGGAAGAAAGCGCTCTAAATACATACGACATGTACAAATAAATGTAGTAATGTGAGGATGAAAGTCGCTTGTTCATTTCAATGCTTGTTATTCTCTCAGGTGCAAGGAGACTGGTTCCGCATAACTCTCACTGACTCACATGTCGTATGTATTTAGAACGCTTACGTCCCTTTGTTTATCGGATATGCAGAGAATGATAGCACCCAGGCTACTACCGGCACGGTGGCCTAGTGGTAAGGCGTCCGCCCCGTGATCGGGAGGTCGTGGGTTCGAACCCCGGCCGGGTCATACCTAAGACTTTAAAATTGGCAATCTAGTGGCTGTTCTGCCTGGCGTCTGGCATTATGGGGTTAGTGCTAGGACTGGTTGGTCCGGTGTCAGAATAATGTGACTGGGTGAGACATGAAGCCTGTGCTGCGACTTCTGTCTTGTGTGTGGCGCACGTTATATGTCAAAGCAGCACCGCCCTGATATGGCCCTTCGTGGTCGGCTGGGCGTTAAGTAAACAAACAAACAAACAAACCCAGGCTACTTGTTTTTCGTATGGAGGGATGGTCTTATCCCATGTAAAAACATGGCCTATTAATTAATCAACCACGAGAGGTCTGACCATTATGAACAAGCGGAACACAGCAACTGGGCGTAACTTATAACGTATTCGTCCAAGGACGATGATAGTTGTCTGGAACAACCTTGGACAGAAAGCAAAGTTCATGGAACCCCTCGTGAGACCCGTGCATGTCCAAGTGACTCTGTTGAACACCAGCTTCTCTGAAACTGCTTTCGATGGGGAAGAGATCGAATGAGGTGGGCGGTTGAACCCTCGGGATGCTATGCAAACTTCCCTGTCTTTCTCTGTTATTTCTTTGACAAACGGAGGACCGGAACTTCACCAGAAGGTCAGATTTTGTTTCCTTGAAAAAAGAGAAAGGACAAAGCCGGAAAGGAGAAACCCCCCGCGGGTTAGGGGGAAGAATTTACCCGATGCTCCCCAGCATGTCGTAAGAGGCGACTAACGGACTCTGTTTCTCTTTTTACCCTTGTTAAGTGTTTCTTGTATAGAATATAGTCAATTTTTGTAAAGATTTTAGTCAAGCAGTATGTAAGAAATGTTAAGTCCTTTGTACTGGAAACGTGCATTCTCCCAGTAAGGTAATACATTGTACTACGTTGCAAGCCCCTGGAGCAAATTTTTGATAAATGCTTTTGTGAACAAGAAACAATTGACAAGTGGCTCTATCCCATCTCCCCCCTTTCCCCGTCGCGATATAACCGTCGTGGTTGAAAACGACGTTAAACACCAAATAAAGAAAGAAAGAAAGGAAAGGAGAAGAAAAAAAAACCGCGTAGAAAAATAAACCGGATACGAAAAAGAAAATGGCAAAGAAGGCGGTTACTGCTACCCTCCAAGCAGCAACATCAAAACAAAATACTGTGGCATAGAAACATGAAAACAGGCTCTTTTCATCCTAACCTATAGCTTTCACAAACTCGAGGAATAAGATCTGACTTTAGTCGGTGTTCAAGGGCAAATCGAGAGGGTGATTTTTGTTTGTCCCTCTGTCTTTTTCATATGTTTTGTTGTTGTTGATGAAAATACGCGATATTTATGTTACTCTGAACTTACTGAAGAAATGAATGTTCTCGTACTCTACATCACCTATTGGATCGCAGACAGACAGACAAACAGACTGACAGAGAAACAGTGTGTGTGGAAAAGACTGAAGACGGGCATTTAAATGTTGCCCCATTGAACAAGAGAGAAATGCGAGGTTACCATCTCAAGTGATAGTGTTAAACTCTGTGTGCGGTGAGACATTATTCTAAATTCAATCAATTGCAACATGTACGTGTCACATCTGTCATCAAACGCAACGCGACGCGGTCGGGGTCACAAGTTAAGGCTGTGGGAGAAGGGGGGGGGGGGGGGGGTTGGTTTTGGTGGTGGTGGTGTCATTGTGACATTGTTAAACTTTGTCTTTCTTCTTCCTGATTTGTAAAACAAATGCATATATTATAAAGGGAAAACAAAAAGTCTTTTTTCGTCGTCGTCGTCGTCCTTGTTGTTATTCGTTATCGTCGTTACCTCCAGCGGGTTAGGGGGAAGAATTTACCCGATGCTCCCCAGCATGTCGTAAGAGGCGACTAACGGATTCTGTTTCTCTTTTTACCCTTGTTAAGTGTTTCTTGTATAGAATATAGTCAATTTTTGTAAAGATTTTAGTCAAGCAGTATGTAAGAAATGTTAAGTCCTTTGTACTGGAAACTTGCATTCTCCCAGTAAGGTACATTGTACTACGTTGCAAGCCCCTGGAGCAAATTTTTGATTAGTGCTTTTGTGAACAAGAAACAATTGACAAGTGGCTCTATCCCATCTCCCCCCTTTCCCCGTCGCGATATAACCTTCGTGGTTGAAAACGACGTTAAACACCAAATAAAGAAAGAAAGAAAGTTATCGTCGTTATTGTTGTTGTTGTTGCTGCTGTTGTTGTTATTGTTCTTCTTCTTGTACTTCTTGTTCTTGTTCTTGTTCGTCTTCGTCTGCGTTCATGGGCTGAAACTTCCACGTACACTCGTGCTTATTGTTTGTTTTGTTTTTTGCACGAGTCAGTTAGTACGTGTATGGCCATTTAAATAGCAATACGCCGATTGTCTAGGGATGCATGCTTGGTATTTTCGTGTTTCTAAAACCATCCAAACTCTGACATGGATAACAAAATCGTTTCCGTGCGCACATGGTCTTGTGATTGTGCGTACACATGAAGGGGGGGGGGGATAAGGCACTAGCTTGCCTACACATTGGATGACCTTTGCGATCAGAAACAAATCTCCACCCTTAACTAACCAGTCGTCAGCGGGATTCGAACACTTAACCGTCCGCATGAGCGGTCGGCGTCTTATCCACTGGGCACGCACACGCACACACAAACACACGCACAACACACACACACACACACACACACACACGCGCACGCACACACACACGCACACACACATTCGCACACACACACACGCAAACACACACACACACACACACACACACACACACACACAATTGTAGTCGCTACCGAGGCTGGAGCCGCCGAAATATCAGTTTTAATCGACCTCTGTCATCACATGGCTCAAAGACAGAGAAAATTAATGAGTAAACAAGACTCATGTATTTGCTTTGCTGATGTATCGTGAACAAAATTAATGAATACAAATTGAAAAAAAAAATTGCCTTGCCGCGGCCAGTCGATCGAATAATCCTGCTGTACATATCGTTATGTACTCTAAGGATACGATGGACTGTCCGATGCCAGTCAGGTTTTTTTTCGCTGTAGAAACAAGCTTCTCTGATTCGTGCAGCACTTGTACAAAAATAGTATCTCGTTATCATGATCGTTATAATGTATAAATGTGATGTGCGTGTGGTCTTGTGTGTGTTGAAGTAGCGCAGTGCAAATTGTCGCGGCCGGGATGCGTGTTTTGGGTAGTAAACGAGACTGCTGTTGCCCGGACGGTTGACATTATGCATAACTGTTGTTTAGGGGGTTTATTTTCTGATTTTTGTTTTGTCGTTGTAGGTTTGCCTTTATGTGATGTGGAATGTGTTCTATGCTGAAATATCGTGTAACCACCTCTCAATCCAATTGCACTGGTACGTATGTGTGTGTGTGTGTGTGTGTGTGTGTGTGTGTGTGTGTGTGTGTGTGTGTGTGTATTTACGTGCGTGCGTGCATGCGTCCGTGCATGCGAGCATTCGTACGAGCGATGGTGCGTACGCGAGTACGAGTGTGTTCATGGACATTGGATTTGCCTTCTTTGCGCCATGTGACGTCACAGTTCGACACAAACTCATATTGAGGTGGTTCGCCGAGAATACAAAAGAGTGCATGCTGGCGTGCAATCTCGAAACCTTAAAAAAATAAAATTGTAATTCAATCAAGTTTGCGTTTTAATGAAACAGATCCTGTGATTGGTCAGAATGCCCCAACTCATTAAAAATTACCGGTCATTAATTGTCGATAACCACTCGCTAAAAAATCCATTAACAACCTGCTGACGAGGCGCATTGATACAGCCTCAACTAGTCTCGGTTAGCTTTGAGGGTCATTTTACAAGTAGGAAATATGAAGGCCAACGAAATACCGAGACCATAAGGTATGCGAAGTGATGACGTCGAATACGTGACGTAAGTTGATGCATGAATTCTTCCGGACTACGTCAGTCAATTCCAAAGATCGTTTTTGTGATGAAAAGAATTTGTTTTAGAGTTTGCTGTCGCATACCTTATGGTCTCGGTATTTCGTTGGCCTTCATATAATTTCCTACTTGTAAAATGACCCTCAAAGCTAACCGAGACTAGTTGAGGTTGTATTAATGCTCCTCGCCTGCAGGTTGTTAATGGTTTTTTTTAGCGAGTGGTTATGTATATAAGTTACAGCTCTGTCCATCTATGGTATCGCCTGATATTTTGTCGAGACTGGGTCAATGAATATGATGACGTCACTCGAGGCTCTGCCGAGAGTGACGTCATTATATTCTTTCACCCCGTCGAGACAAAATATCACGCGATACCATGGATGGACGGAGCTGTAACGTATATGGCATGACCAAGGTAAAGAGAATTTGTCATGGGATGTGGAAACAAATCATTGGAAATTCACCATGGGCAATCAACCCAAGCCCAGAAGTTGTAGAACTATAATTATTTTGTTTCAGTCTTGGCAAGGCCAGTTTTGTCCAGTTCCGGAAAAGACATCATGAATTCATTCACCCTGCCGAGACGAAAAAAACAATTCCATGGATGAAAACGTATAAGCTTATATCCCGTGACGCATCAAAGCTAAATTTTGTTTTGAAATGTCTTCACAACGTACAGATAACTTATAACGACATAATCGCCTTCACAAGACAGGAAAAACGCACACTTTGTTTTTCGTCTGCTACAAATCTAGTCTTGTTGGTTGACGGAGAGAATAAAGCTTCAATCGTACCTTCATCAACAGGAATACATGCTCAATCCGCTGTCAGTTCGCAACTGAACCTTGTTTTTTTTCTTTAACTTTTTGGTTAACATTGAAACGGCAATCCAAAAGAGTGTTTCAGCTGTTTCAAGACACAGGCTTAGCTCCTTTTTTTGAGTTGCTATTCAGTCTAAAATGACACCGGAAGCGAACAAATTGTCGCGTATACTGTCGTCACAAAAAGACGTCATGACAAAGTTACACACAAAGCGAAAGAGACTTTGACGTCATTTACTTTTGTTCGGAATTTTCCGTCTGTTCCTAGCTTGTCAGTGAAGACCTGACGTGAGTAAGCTTACCCAAAACGTCTTTGTTCTCTATTCACATTGCAGCTGTAAAATAATCAGTCTTGTATGTCGGTCGTGTAGGTACAGAGTTTGCTTCTGCAATCATTGTGTTCGTGTTGATGACGGCTTCATAAGACAAATCAGCGAATCTATCGTGAGGAAGACGTTTATGTACAAATCACCGAACCCAACCCATTTTTTGTGTGCATTTTTGGGAAGAATAAACTGCATGTGGTTAATTTCATCCGTTTAATGCTTGTCGAAACGAGCCATAAGGCTTTAGAATAAAAGATTTCACGCATTGCTTGGCCATCTGATCACAGATGAGGTCGCAGTTTGTAGGTTGAATCTATGAATCGGCCAGAGATAGATCTGCATTTCTGGTACGACCTTCCAGATTATCAACAGCGGGTTCATGGTCAAAATCAAGAGGTCAAATTTGCGTGGCTCCCAATCATTTCATAAAAGATTTCCATTTTCTTGTTTCTGCGGCTGCGCAAGTTATTTTGCCTAGGTCATGGCCGAACTTTAGGCCTACGGAGAAATATCGCTGGATATTTTCTCCCTAGATTAACAGAGACAAAGAAGGGAAGTCATGCTGTATCGACAATTAATGACCGGTAATTTTTAATGAGTTGGGGCATTCTGACCAATCACAGGATCTGTTTCATTAAAACGCCAACTCGATTGAATCACAATCCCCGATGAAGACCTTGAAGTTTCAAATGGAAGCATGTTAATGTGTAATTGTTGACCAAAATAGGAAATTTTACACAGATCTCGACGGTCTCGGAAGAATACTGACTGTCTGGATGTGTGTCAAATGTTTTATTTCGGTCAACAATACAAATAACGTATAATATCAGTTCCTGCTCTTCAGTATTGACTGGATTATCTTCAAGCACAATGCATTTAAGCGATTGCTGGTGTGATTCAAGAATCAGTACAGATTGGATTGGAAGTAGGCTACTTCAGGCTTTTGTTGCTTGAACACGAGTCATCGACTGGAAAAGTTTTCCTTCAGAAATGTAACCATCGTTGCAGTGCTTTCACATTGGAAACACTCAATGTTGTTCACAGGCCTCGGTCTTCGGTCATTAACGCATACTATTTTTTTGTATCGGACGCTTTATTCTGACCCCAGGCCGGTCGAATGTCCGATAGCTGTGACATGTGGGATATGTCATCTGACACAACATTTTTTTTGTGGCCAGGATATTTTGAACGATAGATATTTTGAATCCAGGTCCAACTGTCCTGTTGTTCTCTGTGTCTGGGAACACCACTGAACACTCCACGAACCGTTGTGTTTTCGCTATCCGCTGCCGTTGCTTGGAATACATGCCCCAATTTATTGTCAACCTGGAAATGAAATTCGAAAAATTTGGCCAATTTTGAAAATTGATACTTACGACATGGTTAGGTCGATTCAGGGGTTTACTCATTTAAGTGACCGTCAACTGATCCCTGTTATAGAAATCTTCAATCCGAAAGTGCTTTACATGTATAACTAAACTTAGCACTCGGTAAAACATAATATTGAAAAGTGCGCTAAATAGTCCCAAAATCAGCGCTTTTGTTAGCATATAAAAGTTACATGAAATAACACGCGCATGGATGTGTTTTAATTTGTGAAACCAAGAGGGGCGCGGTATATTTTTCCTTGTGTGCAAAGTTTAGTTCATGAAATTGAAATGCGTGTTCCTTTTTTTTTCGGCGTCAACATCATAATCAGCAAGAAGGCTTCACGCCTCAGGACATGTTTCGTCACAGAAAGGATTCCCAGAATATTTGCTTGCCACTCAACACCATGGTAATCCACTTGAGTGTGGCTTCCCTCGGGAAACGTAATTACTGATGCTGCAAGTGCTCTGTTTCTCGTCAAGGAGTCATCACTGACTGGAAAATTTTCCTCCGGGAATTTTGAGATCGTGAGGAAGTGTTTTAATTTTCCCTCGACTCTTTCATCCACTGAAACTCCTGCCCACGGGAACTGTCCTTCTGACACTACAGATGGCTGAGGGTGCTTCACGCTGAAATGAGTCCACAACGTGTTCTGGTTTGCGATCGCTGCAACCTTGACTGTAACAGACAGCCTTGGGCAATGTTATTCCACAGCTATAGACGGAGTAGTGTATGTCCTTCTTAAACCGGGTCAGGGCTTGTTTTGTTGTGTTTTAAATTATGCGTGGTGTTTGATTCACAGACATTCCACTGGTGGAGCATTGCTGATGCTATAGTATTGTACTGAAAATGATTCAGAAAGTGTGATTTTCCTAGACTCGAACTTCTTCTTTTTCTTCTGCGTTCGCGGGCTGAAACTCCCACGTACACTCGTGTTTTTGTACGAGTGGATTTTTACGTGTATGACCGTTTTTACTCCGCCATTTAGGCAGCCATACGCCGCTTTCGGGGGAAAGCGGCTGGGTATTTCCGTGTTTCTATAATCCACCGAACTCTGACATGGATTACAGGATCTTTTCCGTGCGCACTTGGTCTTGTGCTTGCGTGTACACCGAAGGAAGATGAGGCACATACGTTGACCTGGGAGATTGGAAAAATCTCCACCTTAACGCACCAGGCGCGGCTGCGATTCAAACCCACGACCTTCCGCGTTGGAGGCCGGCGTCTTACCACATTGCGCCCGTCCTAGACTCGAACAATCTTCCCATCGGAAATGTATATAGCTTCATCTATTCACGCTCTAAAAGGCCCGCCCCGCCTCGTAAAAACAGTTCGCCTCACAGTCTCAGAACTGGCTAGGCTTTTACATGGAATAAGATCATCCTACCACTTGGCCACATACCAAAGAATGAACAGCATGGCAGCTATCTGTGCATAGTTGCATTTTTTGGTAAGAGATGTGCCTTTTCAGAAATTAATGAATCACAAATTCCAAATCACCCCAGCAGGCAGTCAGGGTGTTGAGTTTTGGTATGTAACCAAGTGGAGATATGGTCTTATCCCATGTAAAAGCCTGACAAGATCTGAGACAGTGAGGCGAACTGTTTTCACGAGGCGGAGTGGGCCTGCAAACTGAATCAACACGTGATTTGCTTCTGCAAGGCATCAGTTTTGGACAGCTCCCCGAGGGAATAGCTTCACCGGTGGTAACATTTGTGAATACATCTGACAGCGCCTCTCCCTTAACAGCCGATTAATAAGGCGAGGAAACCTTGTTATTCTGGCCATTTCATGGCCTAAGGATAAAATAAACGTAATAATATCCTTAAAAAAAATGTGTGCGTGGGTATAAAAGAGCTCCTCCGACCGACGATTGTGTAATCCAAAGGCACAATACAGCATTGGCCGCAGATGGGACTCTTTCATTCCTTCGTGAGCCGCATTTGACTACCGTAAGGCAGTAAAAAAAGGTCACTGACCTCAGTGCTTTATTTCAGTGGTGCGCAACTGCTCCTTGCGCACACTCACACACATACACACCATTACACTCGTCGCGATTCCCAATCATTTAGTGAAAACTTTACTAAATGTAATAAATGTGTTCCTATTTTCTTTTCGTGCAGAAGTCCCAAACATCCAGACATAACCAGTCCGGTGGAGGGAAAGATCTTGGCAGTACGCTAGCATTGGACATCAGAAAGATCTTGGCAGTACGCTAGCATTAGACATCAGAAAGATATTAGCTGTACGCTAGCATTGGACATCAGAAAGATATTAGCAGTACGCTAGCATTGGACATCAGAAAGATATTAGCAGAACGCTAGCATTGGACATCAGAAAGATATTGGCAGTACGCTAGCATTGGACATCAGAAAGATATTGGCAGAACGCTAGCATTGGACATCAGGAAAGTCTTGGCAGAACGCTAGCATTAGACATCAGGAAAGTCTTGGCAGAACGCTAGAATTGGACATCAGGAAAGTCTTGGCAGAACGCTAGCATTGGACATCAGAAAGGTCCTGGCAGTACGCGCGCTAGCATTGGTCATCAGGAACAGCTGCTTAGTTTTACAACGGAGACGTCATCCACGGTCTAACTAGGAGGCATTGTTGACCCACATTCTGAACTGAAGCTCCTAGAACTACGGTTAGATGATGGACAGTAGAGTACAGCATTTGCAGAACTGTTGGAAGTGTCAAGTGCGCACGTGGCACTCTTAGTTGAAGATCCTTATAACTACAACTGGTCAGTGCAAGTAGATCTATGTACAGTGTATGAGGACGTCTAAAAGGTCAGACCAACTAATTTTGAGTTGAAGCTCCGTAAAACTACCACCACACGCACGGTAAAAATAGACCAGTGAATTGTGTGTGAGAGCGTCTGAAGTGTCAGACCAACTCACTCGGAGTTGAAGCACTTTACAACTACTACTGGACGCGTCGACGGTGAAAGTGGGGCAGTGCCCTTTGTTTGAGAGAGTTTAAAGTGTCAGACCAACACACTCCGGACTGAAGCCTCGTATGAGTACTATTAGCAAGTGACAGTAGGTCAGTTATCTGTGGTGTACAAGTGTCTTCAGAATGTTCTTGAAAACAACAGCTGTGACACTAAACCGATTTTGAGCGAGCTCTTCTGGTGTTGACGTCAGCACTGCCCAGCAGTTAACCCCTCACTTGAAGGTGAACTGGGTATCACGACTGTTACAGAAACAGCTGATTTGAGACCAGTAAATGCGACACTACACCCCTTTAAGGCATGCTTCAATTGAGCCTGAAGTTGCCTTCGCGAAGTTATTTTTCCAAACATTCAGTGCCAAAGCTTTGTACAGCGTGCTTCGTGAAGTAGACTTTGTGCAGTTGATTTCGCCCAATTAATATCTTGCTTGACCTAAAGCGCGGGGATCAGCACCTCAATTAGGAGTGGTATGATGTCATGACGCTTTCAGTGCACTGGTTTAATGAGTGTCTAGAGAGTTCTGTTAAAAACAGAGACTGTGGTATAAACCACCACCCTATTTTGTTGTGTCTTTCGTTCTCGTTTTGTATTTGTTTTCGTTTTCGGTATTGACACAGATTGTGTTCGATAATTCAAACTAAGTTTTCCTTGCTGTTTTTCTCCTTTTCTTTTTTTTCCTTTTTTTAAATTTAAAAAAAAAAAAATTTAATTTTTTTTTGTCTCATCTCTTTTTTCAAAAAATGTGTCGCATTGATCATAATCCGCCATGAAATTTCAGGAATGTTTATGTGAGCACTTACCATAAGTTTTAAACTTGTTGTGCTCCTTCTTAATGATGTTGTTATATTATCATGTGCCTGTTTTCGAATAAAATACTGTTTAAAGGAAACCACCACCCTCGCCCAGAGCTTAGCTTCAAGTCCCTCATTTGGAGGTTAACTCGTCAAGACAGTGACGGGGTGCATGCACGGCCATCTTAACAGTTTTTCTTCGAGGCTTCGGTTGTGGCATGACACATCAGCCAAACGCACAGCCTTAAGCATCTCAGTTGGAGGGGAACTGGGTATCAAGACTGTTACGCTGTGAAAGCAGGTCAAAGTCAGCGAGGTGTGTGTGACTGTGTGGAGAGTTGCCCGCAGTGTCAGCAGAAGAAACTTCAGGTGAAACCATGGACACCATGGCAGTGTGTCGAGACCGCTTCGGGATGTTGCCAGTGGGAGTGTTTCAGGTCTGGACCTGCACCATGTGTTACACCTACCTCTTCCCTCCCTCCTCCGCCCCCACCCTCACAATGCCAGGGGAAGGAATCTCGTCCCCTTGGGGCAAGACGATCTACCCGGACCTCAAAAACTCCAGTTCTATGAGTCTGGTGTGCTCTTGGCTGGACAAGGATGACTGCTCTCGCTGGGTACGCTGCTGTCACGCTGCAGTGGAGTGCTGTCACGCTCAGGTGACCAACCTTCTTCTCCGTCACGCTTCTCAGAAGAATAAGACCCTTGATTCACGTGCAGAAGATGGAGATGTTTCAGGGCTGAACACGACGTTCTTGAACGCCAGTGATGCTGGGACGGGCGTTGTGCTTGGGAAACGAGGGCTTGAAAATGGTGATGGTGGAACTGAAAGAAAAGGAGAAGGAGGAGGAGGAGAGGTTGGAGGAGGAGGAAGAGAAGGAGGAGGAAGAAGAGGAGGAGGAGGAGGTGGAGGAAGGGGAAGAGGAACGTGCCCTCAAACGTGGGACGGATTGAGCTGTGTGGATGCCACATCAGCAGGCTTGGAAGCCTCCCTCCAGTGTCCCCCCTATCTGCATCGTTCCCTCACCTCAGGTAAGTTTGTTGGTGTGATTCGTTCTTAATCTTGTGAATATTGTTGTTGGTCCTGAGTTAAACGTTTCACAAAATTAACTGGTTTTTTTAATGTTTGATCTGTTTTGGATTATCGGTTATGTGTGGGTCGTTCTGTCTGTAGATCCGTGTCTTTGTGTGTGTGTCGCCGTTTTACTCCGTGATCTGAGTGAATTGTTATCATTCGGAAATGCTACATCATTATGCTGAGCTGCTTTGTGAAGTATTGTATCTCTGCTAGTCTAAACAGGCCTCAAGAGAACTTCTTGTGGTATATTTGTCTCCGTGTGTCTCCGTCTCTGTCAATATATCCGTTTGTGTATCTGTCGGTGAGCGTGGAGACGAAGAAACCGGTGTCCGACATAAGCTCGAACGACAAAAGCTCGAACGACAAAATCTCTAACGACAAATGCTCGAATGGACAAATGCTCGACGCGACAAAAGCTCGACGCGACATATGCTCGAACGACAAATGCTCGAATGGACAAATGCTCGACGCGACAAAAGCTCGACGCGACATATGCTCGAACGACAGAAGCTCGACGCGACAAAAGCTCGACGCGACATATGCTCGAACGACAGAAGCTCGACCGGACTGTAGAATGATGCTGTCAAAACTACTTTGATAACGTCATATCTGAAACTGTCACGGTGATGTTGTTCTAGTTTCGAGCGACAAATTGACTAAATTTGTTTGAGATCACGTTGTCGTTGTTGTTGTTGTTGTTGTTGTTGTTGTTGTTGTTGTTGTTGTTGTAAGCACGCTGCTGGATTTCGAGCGACAAATTGACTAAATTTGTTTGATATCACGTTGTTGTTGTTGTTGTTGTTGTTGTTGTTGTTGTTGTTGTTGTTGTTGTTGTTGTTGTTGTTGTTGTAAGCACGCTGCTGGATTTCGAGCGACAAATTGACTAAATTTGTTTGACATCACGTTGTTGGTTTAAACAAGTTTAACTTTTTTCTGAATTGATACTCACAGCAAGGGACCGGCACGGTTGGCCTAGTGGTAAGGCGTCCACCCCGTGATCGGGAGGTCGTGGGTTCGAACCCCGGCCGGGTCATACCTAAGACTTTAAAATTGGCAATCTAGTGGCTGCTCCTGGGCGTCTGGCATTATGGGGTTAGTGCTAGGACTGGCCGGTTGGTCCGGTGTCAGAATAATGTGACTGGATGAGACATGAAGCCTGTGCTGCGACTTCTGTCTTGTGTGTGGCGCACGTTATATGTCAAAGCAGCACCGCCTTGATATGGCCCTTCGTGGTCGGCTGGGCGTTAAGCAAACAAACAAACAAACTCACAGCAAGCAAACAAACAGTCATCCATCTGCCCGTGCCGCTTACCTGAACCTTTCCTGATAAACAGTCAATCCCGGGCCAAATCAAAATAATAACATTGACAAATCTAAACCCCGACACGATCTTCCCCCTTCTTTTTTCTCTTCGTTCTTTTTTTCTTCTATTCTCTTTCTCTCTCTCTCTCTCTCTCTCTCTCTCTCTCTCTCTCTCTCTCTCTCTCTCTCTCTCTCTCTCTCTCTCTCTCTCTTGCAGACAGATTTTAAAATAACACAAAATAAACAGACAGGCAAAATAACACCGAGAAGGACACGCACAGACACGTTCGATCTTTTGTCGTGTCGAGCTTATGTCCATTCGAGCTTTTATCGCATCGAGCTTTTGTCGCGTCGAGCATTTGTCCATTCGAGCATTTGTCGTTCGAGCACATGTCGCGTCGAGCTTTTGTGGCGTCGAGCATTTGTCCATTTGAGCATTTGTCGTTCGAGCATATGTCGCGTCGAGCTTTTGTCGCGTCGAGCATTTGTCCATTCGAGCATTTGTCGTTCGAGATTTTGTCGTTCGAGCTTTTGTCGTTCGAGCTTATGTCATGTACCCCGAAGAAACATATGTGTGTGTGTGTGTGTGTGTGTGTGTGTGTGTGTGTGTGTGTGTGTGTGTGTGTGTGTGTGTGTGTGTGTGTGTGTGTGTGTGTGTGAGAGCTGTTCATTGTCTGTTATATTGGTTGGTTGGTTGTGGAATTTCAATATGTTCAGAAATGAAAGAATGAGTGGCATGTGGATTGTGTGAACCTGTTTGTGTTTGTTTCTTTGTTTGTTTGCTTTGTCCCGTTGTTACACTGGTAACTTGAACACACGCATCAGTAATGCAATGGGCTGAGAACTCGTTGTTTTCATATCTCTGTCCTTGATCTGCAAGAGTGCAAACTGTTCATTGGCTTATTTTCAAGTTTATATAGGCACACCTTCACTCTCACATCTACAATCTTGTGTACATTTACCCACGTTTTCAACCGTGAACGCAAGTGTATTATTTAAACCTTTATTCAGCTACCAGGCTTTTTTGTCTGGTTCAAATCACAGGAGCTGGTGTCAAAGCGCTGATCGATCGAAGTATGCTACTTATTTATCCTCACTGTACTATTATTACTACTAAAATACTACAGTAAGGATAACGAATTATTTGACCGGCGCGTTAATACTAGCTCCTGCGGTTCTAATTTTGTTCCAGTCTACCTACTTTTACAACCGTGATTGCAAGTGTATTATCCAAACCTTTATTCAGCTATCAGTGTGATTTGTCTGGTTCTTACCATACCGATGCCATTTGTTTGTGTCCACGACAGCGCGGGGGTACCGGAAGTGCTCCGAGAACGGGTCGTGGTGGACACACCCAATTGATGGACAGGAGTGGACAGACTACACGGACTGTGGATCATTGCAGGTAACATATTTCTTCTTCTTCATCTGCGTCCATGGGCTGAAACCCCCACGTACACTCGTCGTTTTTTGCACGAATGGGTTTTTACGTGTATGACCGTTTTCACAACGTCATTTAGGCAGCCATACGCCGCTGTCGGGGGAAGCTTGATGGGTACACACGCAGGGGGGGGGGGGGGGGAGGGATAAGGCACTAGCAGGTCTGCACATTAGTTGACCTGGGAGATCGGGAAAATCTCCATCCTTAACCCATCTGACGCGGCCGGGATTCGGACCCACGATCGACCTTCTGCTTTGGAGGCCCGCGTCTTGTCCCCTAGGCCACTGTCACTGCGCCGGTCTACAGGTTACACATTGTATAGAACTTAATTGTTGCAAAACCACTTTATATCCTAACGCTGAGAGTGTTTGTATGCAGAGAGGTTTTTATATGCAGAATCGTATGAGTTAATACTTTTTTTTTAATGTCAATAATGTGGTAGGGTTTTGTTTGTCTTCATGTTCGTGTGCAACGGCTGTAATTTCTCAGGCTTAGGGTAATAACCTGTGTGTGTGTGTGTGTGTGTGTGTGTGTGTGTGTGTGTGTGTGTGTGTGTGTGTGTGCGTGTGTGTGTGTGTGTGCTTGTATACGTGTGTGCGTGCGTGTGTGCGTGCGTGCGTGCGCGTGTGTGTGTGTGTGTGTGTGAGTGAGTGAGTGAGTGTGTCTGTGTGTGTAAGCAATTGGGTGAGCACTCTGTATTTTGTTGTGTTTGAATGTATTATGTATTGAATGTATTCAAGCCAAGCAACATTCCTGTGTATTGCACGTGGTTGTAATACAATCTCATGTCTTATGTCTTAGAAAGGTAATTTGATTTGATTTGATTTGATTTGATGTTACAACGGGCCTCGACAGAACTCCCGGAGACAGATAGCGTACTATAGACAGAAACGTTCATAAGGCAGTCGCAGCTGATCAATCCACTGAGAGTTATCTCTCCAGCAACCTGTCCGGTCATTGGATGAAACAGAACGACGTATACTTTGACACATTACGACTTTGATCTTCTACGTACATTGTTATCCACTGTTAGACATGTGTGCAATATCGATTTTATCAATCAAAACGGAAACAAATGACTAAAGAATGAAACAAATAAAAATGTTATGTAATTGTGGCAGTTGTAGATTAGCTCCCTTTGACCGTTATCAGTAAATGGCCTATCCTTGAATGGTACGAAAGGGGAGGAGGACTTTAGCTGAATAAAAGATGGAAGCAGACCACATGCTGGCGTCTGAGTGAAGTTTGTCTTTAACATAGTGTCAGAAAAATGGATCGTCTAGACCCACCACAACCACTGCAGCTCCAAGGAAATGTGGCAGAGCATTGGAAGCGTTTCAAACGAATGTTTGAAATCTATCGAGCAGCGAGTGGCCTCGACACGAAGCAGAGAAAGGTACAGAGCATGACATTCTTACACGTGGTAGGACCGGAAGCAGTGGAAGTGTATCACACTTTCCAATGGGCTGAAGGTGAATGTGGAGAACATTGCGACAGTGCGAATGATTTTCATACATATGCATGCATGCTACAAAAATTTGAGCAATACTGTGAGCCAAGAAAAAATGTCACAATTGAGAGGCATGTGTTTTTCACTCGAAATCAAAAAGCTGGTGAAACATTTGATGTATACTTGACTGATTTAAAGCTCAAGGCGAAGTCATGTGAATTTGGGCAACTCAAAGACTCATTGATCAAAGACAGATTAGTGGGTGGTATTTTGAGTGATCAGGTTCGTGGGAGACTTTTGAGAGAAGCTGATCTCACACTGAAGAAAGCAGAGGACATATGTCGAGCAGCAGAAGCAACAGAAGCTCAACTGAAGCTAATGAACGAAGAGCAAAGCACTTCTGTGAATGCCGTTAAACACAGAAACAAAGAGAAACCAAGTGAGGCAGCAGCAAGCAGATCTGAAGCAACACCTGTCAACTGTAGGTACTGTGGCAAAACTCATCAGCGACGGAAATGTCCAGCCTATGGTCAAGTGTGCAATAAGTGTAAAAAGAAAAACCATTTCGCAAGCGTCTGCCAATCAGCCGCAGTGCAAGCCGTTGAAGAGGACGACAGTCAGAACTTTTCTATTGTTGGCACAGTGGAACAATCCTGCGATGAGAATGCGGTGAAAGAGTGGAAGTCTACCATCACGATTGGAAAGCATCGCATCACATTTACACTTGACACTGGGGCACAGGTCAACGTTCTTCCCATGAGTTTGTACCGCAGACTGCAGCATGGCCCTCTTCAGTACTCCTCTGCTAAACTGTCGACTTACAGCGGGGAAAGTTTGCCTGTCAAGGGTAAATGCAGACTCACATGTGTGGTAAACACCAAGAAACTTTCCCTTGAATTTCAAGTTGTGGACACGCACTCCAAAGCAGTCCTGGGGTTGTCAGCCTGTGTATCTCTTGGTCTCGTGCAGAGAGTGGACATGATAGAAGATGACACCTTGCTCTCCATGTATGCCGATGTTTTCAAAGGTCTTGGCTGCATGGAGGATGAGTACACCATCTCAACTGATCACTCAGTTCGTCCCGTTGTCCATGCTTCAAGAAAAGTGCCAGCAGCTCTCCGCGATGATCTCCAGAAAGAACTACAGCGCATGCTGAAAGAAGGAGTGATTGAGAAAGTCGATTACCCTACAGACTGGGTGAACTCTTTAGTCATTGTTGAAAAAAAAGGGGGTGGCCTGAGATTGTGTCTTGATCCAAGAGACCTCAACAAGGCTAAACGTAGGGAACATTATCAGCTCCCTACCATCGAGGAAATAGCGAGCAGGTTGAGTGGAAACAGTGTGTTCAGTGTAGTAGACGCAAGCTCAGCATTTTGGCAAATCAAACTTGACAAACAGAGTGCTGACCTCACCACTTTCAACACACCTTTCGGCAGGTTCAGGTTTCTGAGACTACCTTTCGGGCTGAATTCATCAGCAGAGGTTTTCGCCAAACGTTTTCATCAAGCTTTTGAGAACATTCCTGGTGTTGAAACATACCTGGATGAGATGCTGATTGCTGGCAAGACGACGGAGGAGCATGACTCACGGTTGAAGACGGTGCTGGAAAGAGCCAGACAAGTTGGTGTGAAACTGAAACTGTCAAAATGCACACTCAGAGTGAATGAGGTGAATTTTGTTGGTCACACCATCACAGGAAAAGGACTCAAACCTGACGACTCAAAGATTGCAGCCATACAACAAGTCAGCGAGACCTCAGCCACGCCCAACCTTGCACCCCGGGGACAACGTCCGTATGCAGACCAGACCTGACAGCACGTGGAGACCAGCCACCGTTGTGGCAGCAGCGCCAACACCACGTTCTTATGTGGTTCGCACTCCAGAGGGTGCCACATTTCGCAGAAACAGTGTCATGCTGAGGCGCGCCCCTGAGACAAGTGTGCAACCTGATACCGAGCATTCCCAGCATGAAAGTGTCAAAGATACTGACCAAGTTCCTATCCAAGGGGACCAGTCAAATCAGCCTGTCAAATCTCAAGAACAATCTGTGACAGTCACTCGTTCAGGTCGTGAAGTCAGGCTACCAGCACGGTATAAAGAGGATTAATTGGCATGAAGAAACAACAAGTGAACTAAAAACGCTCGCGTTTAAAACAATTTTCAAGGAAATTGGACTTTTTTTTTTCCTTGCATAAACAAAACATTGTATTTTCAAGTATTGACATTACTTACACATACAGACATGCAAACATTTTCATTCACACCAAACAATTTCGGGAAGTGAAAATTGAACTGGATGAATGAAACTTTGTTTTTTCGTTAATTTTTATTTTATTTTAGTATTACAAGCTAAAGAAAAGTGTTTACTTATGTTTAACTGCAAAGCAAGTTTTTCTTTTCATGTTTAAAGTGCAAATTTTTTTCTTATTTTAATGAAGGAAAGCAGTGGGTTAACATTTTAATTTGAAATTAAGTGCAGGTTCTAACAAGTATTATGTTTAAATTTTATTATTCTTTATTTGTTTAACTGTTTCAATTCCATTATGAAAAGAGAGATGTGGCAGTTGTAGATTAGCTCCCTTTGACCGTTATCAGTAAATGGCCTATCCTTGAATGGTATGAAAGGGGAGGAGGACTTTAGCTGAATAAAAGATGGAAGCAGACCACATGCTGGCGTCTGAGTGAAGTTTGTCTTTAACAGTAATGACCTACATTGTGTGGTGTTATCACGTGCAGGACTTTCACACGCTCTACATGGTGGGGACAGTGTGCAACACTATCAGTCTCCTGCTACTACTGCCTGCCTGTGTTATCTTTCTCTCCTACAGGTCAGTCAGAGAGAGAGAGTGTGTGTGTGTGTGTGTGTGTGTGTGTGTGTGTGTGTGTGTGTGTGTGTGTGTGTGTGTGTGTGCAACACTGTCATGTGTTATAAATTCTGAACAAAATAAAACCAATCATCGTCTTCCCATCCAACTCAAACGTAGCCTATAACTTTCCACTCTGCTATCGGCAATCACTCACAAGTATCCATTGAATTAGTTTTTATATTAAGTTTTGACTAAATATTTTAACATCGAGGGGGAATCGAAACGAGGGTCGCGGTGTATGTGCGTGTGTGTGTGCGTGTGTGTGTGTGTGTGTGTGTCTGTGTGTGTGTGTGTAGAGCGATTCAGACTAAACTACTGGACCGATCTTTATGAAATTTGACATGAGAGTTCCTGGGTATGATATCCCCGAACGTTTTTTTTCATTTTTTTGATAAATGTCTTTGATGACGTCATATCCGGCATTTCGTGAAAGTTGAGGCGGCACTGTCACGCCCTCATTTTTTAACCAAATTGGTTGAAATTTTGGTCAAGTAATCTTCGACGAAGCCCGGACTTCGGTATTGCATTTCAGCTTGGTGGCTTAAAAATTAATTAATGACTTTGGTCATTAAAAATCTGAAAATTGTAAAAAAAAATAAAAATGTATAAAACGATCCAAATTTACGTTTATCGTATTTTCCATCATTTGCTGATTCCAAAAACATATAAATATGTTATATTCGGATTAAAAACAAGCTCTGAAAATTAAATATATACAAATTATTTTCAAAATTAAATTGTCCAAATCAATTTAAAAACACTTTCATCTTATTCCTTGTCGGTTCCTGATTCCAAAAACATATAGATATGATATGTTTGGATTAAAAACACGCTCAGAAAGTTAAAACAAAGAGAGGTACAGAAAAGCGTGCTATCCTTCTTAGCGCAACTACTACCCCGCTCTTCTTGTCAATTTCACTGCCTTTGCCATGAGCGGTGGACTGACGATGCTACGAGTATACGGTCTTGCTGAAAAATGGCAGCTACTTGACTAAATATTGTATTTTCGCCTTACGCGACTTGTTATATTTAGTCAAGTTTTGACTAAATATTTTAACGTAGAGGGGGGAATCGAGACGAGGGTCGTGGTGTATGTGTGTGTGTGTGTCAGTCTGTCTGTCTGTGTGTGTGTGTAGAGCGATTCAGACTAAACTACTGGACCGATCTTAATGAAATTTGACATGAGAGTTTCTGGGTATGAAATCCCCATATTTTTTTTTTTTCAATAAATGTCTTTGATGACGTCATATCCGGCTTTTCGTGAAAGTTGAGGCGGCACTGTCACGCTCTCATTTTTCAACCAAATTGGTTGAAATTTTGGTCAAGTAATCTTCGACGAAGCCCGGACTTCGGTATTGCATTTCAGCTTGGTGGCTTAAAAACTAATGAGTGAGTTTGGTCATTAAAAATCTGAAAATTGTAAAAAAAATATTGTTTTTATAAAACGATCCAAATTTACGTACATCTTATTTTTCATCATTTTCTGATTCCAAAAATATATAAATATGTTATATTTTGATTAAAAACAAGCTCTGAAAATTAAAAATATAAAAATTATTATCAAAATTAAATTGTCGAAATCAATTTAAAAACACTTTCATCTTATTCCTTGTCGGTTCCTGATTCCAAAAACATATAGATATGATATGTTTGGATTAAAAACACGCTCAGAAAGTTAAAACGAAGAGAGGTACAGAAAAGCGTGCTATCCTTCTCAGCGCAAGTACTACCCCGCTCTTCTTGTCAATTTCACTGCCTTTGCCGTGCGCGGTGGACTGACGATGCTGCGAGTATACGGTCTTGCTGCGTTGCATTGCGTTCAGTTTCATTCTGTGAGTTCGACAGCTACTTGACTAAATGTTGTATTTTCGCCTTACGCGACTTGTTTTTAATTAATCAGGATCAGTCTTTTCAAGATATTGTTTACGCGGGTTCACCTGATAATAGATACTGCGTGTTTGGAATCAGGTTTGAAAACTTGTAGAAAGAGCTCGGCCGCAGCCAAGAATAAAACGTTGAAAGCGCGTCGGAGATGGAAGCCTCTTTCTCGTGTGACTAGAACATGGCGGCGATTTTGCAGACGATAGTAGTTTCTGCATGTGCAGCGTTTATTTGGCTTTGAAAAATTAAGCTCATTACTAAAACCAAAAATTGCTTTGCATTTGACCATACTTTTCACAAGCCAGCCGGGTTTCTACTAGCCCAGAATTTTTAAATCGCCCCTGGCTACCGGGCGGTGGATTTGGCCATCCATGCACGCTATTTGGTATTAGTTTAGCACCAGTATAAAAATGCTGTCTTGCAGCTTTTAATTGTATATACATATTGCAATAGAGCATCCTTTTTGCATTTAATTGGTGTTGACTAAATGACCACCCTTCACACAACCACCACGCACCCCAAAAGTACAGGGGGTTACGTGGAAACGTGCCCTCGATACCGTGTACCTCCACATATTAAAAAGCTGAATCCTTTGTATTCTGGTGAAACTTTCTTCAACTGAAACAGATAGGATAAAAGCAGATATAAATACAAAAATATTGTACAGGATTAACCCTGGATACACGCGCTCTACAAATATTATGTATTATTAGTATTACTACTACCAGCGTACACAAAACGGGAAACAGCAAACCTCATTGTGAAAAGTCCCTAATAGGTGATAGGGAAAAAGTGTGCACGTTTTTGCGTGGATTTAGCCAGATGTTGAGCAAGGTTCTTGATACACTCTTCCAACCAGCCGTCATACAGTTAATTAATTGGTTTTCGTTGGTACAGACCAAATGTGCCTTACTCCTAAGGAAACCGGAATTGTGAAATAAGTGAGCGGCGATAGGAAAGAGATAATAATAATAATAATTGTCAGTAAGTACTGGTGTCACATGACTGATGTGAACCAGTTGATTGGCTAGTGGCGATGCGCTAAAACTGTTAGCGCACTCCAAGAGTGCGCTAACTTTTCCACAGAGCGTATTCTTCCGCCCTTTGCCTAAGCGAGAGTGTACTCTCATCCTCAGAATTAATTAATGACATGTAGCTTATATTCTCCACAATACCAATGATTATGACCATAAATTTCCTGCTTCTCAATTAAAGCAGAACTGGGTTTTTTTCTGCCAGATTGCATGTGCCTGTGCCACAGTTGCCAATGATCTAAAAATAGAACCCGCTGTGTCTAATTTTTCAGTTTCGACTTGCGAAGATTCCTCTCATAATTATGTCATGTTAGTGGCATGTAACTTATTATCCACATTACCAAATGATGAGTTAGTATACATTTCCCAGCAGCTAACAGAAAACACAAGTGTTATTCCGATAACGTAGCCGCTAGATCAGCACGTAGCAGACTACACTGAATTACGACTGCATCTGTTCAGTAAATGAATGTTTTCCGAATTATTATTTCAAGGCAAGAACAATCGGAATCGAAAACGTGTAGGGTTTAGAACGCTCTTACCATAAAAATTATATAAGACTTATTACCAGCCTGCCTCATGCGTGCAGACTCAGTGCAACGTGACGAGCAATTTGTGTTTTTGAAATGAGACTCTGTGCAGTGGTTCGATTGCTATAGCCTTGCAGACGACATAAATCCCGCTCAGCAAATTAACATGTTGGGCAAATGTGAACGATAAAACGATGGGGATATAATACGTGTAGAGTTCAGAGCATTCTTACCGTTCATATTTAGTACCAGACTCCCCGATGAGTGAAGATATACCACACGAGAAACATGCCACATTTATTTTGAAAATGTGCTTACCGTCGACCTTGGCAAGGGGCAAAACTCTGCACAGTCAATCTGTCGAAGCTCGATGAAGGTTTCGAATCGCAAATAACTAAGAGCACAGTCCTTTCTCCGAGTTTAAATGAGGTCTCTATGAAAGATCATCAGTCTTTAGCTTAACGCTACACTGGAATTTACCAACAGAAATAAAACAAGAGTTTGCGTGTGACGAAAGCACGACACACTTGAGACAGCCCACACAAAAGTAGATCTGACACAAACCTGACCACACAGTTACGCCTATCCAAATGCGCGTTGCAAAATGTGCGTTTTGAATCTTCTTTTTTTATCTGGCGGTACTGACAATATCGTTATTGAAACAATCCCAGTGCACTAAGGGATTTATAGAGCAAATCTCAAAAGTAATTTTTGAACTCAGCGCTATGCGCTTCGTTCAATAATGAATTTTCTCGATTTGCTCTATAAATCCCTTAGTGCACTGGGATGTCTCAATAACTTAAATAATAAATGAGCATTTATATAGCGCAACATCATAACTTTACAATTATGCTCTTTGCGCTTGACACATTTAAAATTAAATTAAAACACAGTTATACAAGCATTTACATCTACATTCATAGTCAACAACGCTTAATTAAAAGCATACACCGTCAAACATACATTGCAAAAAATTCTTCCACTAACTATACGTACGTCCTTGACTCCTGTTCTTTTAGCTATAGCGATTGCGTTGATAGGTAATATCCGCTACCATTCTGGTGAACAAATTGAAAATACCTCAAATGAAAATAGCAACTGTTCATGTTTGCCGGTCGATACTATGTTTGACATATTAATTTTCTGCACAATTTGGGACCCGTTAGCTCAGGTTCTAGAGCACTGGACCAGTGATCCTTTGGTCATGGGTTCGAATCGAGGGCACTGGTCAACTTGTAAGAAGATTTCGATCCCTAGCATGGCTAGCGCAATATTTGATAAAAGAAATAAGCAGAATTAGCATACTTTGTCAGCAATTGTATTTAACAACCTTTTGGAACCAAAATGTCCCCTTTCAAATAATTTGTCTTATTATGTTTGTGGACAGATCGAATAATCTGGGGGAGGAGACGTTCACGCTAGCATTTTTCAGTTGTGAACGACTTGGAAATGAAGGAGCGGTCTGCCTGTCAAAGCAGTTTGACGTTTGTGAAATATTTCGAAGTTAACAAGTTTATGGCTTCAAATGCCTAACTTTTTTGAGGAACATAAAAGCATGACTTTTCCTTCGTAGTTTTGGAACTGTTCTTTGTCAGACGGTATTTCGAATATGCAGTTAGATCAATATCTGCTCATGTGTTCACAGAAACGTTTTGAACTTTTTTGGTACTAATTCAATAATAAGAGAAGGAAACAAATTCGTGGACAAGATTAATTGTGTAGTTATTTTCAGTCATTCTTTTACCTTTAGCTGACGTCTACTCATATTACATTCACTTTGCGTCAGTGGCGCACATAATAAATCAATCAATAAATAATCAATTAAATTATTAGTCAATCAGTCGACATACAAAGGTAGAAATGAAAGAAGGAAGGACAGAAGGAAAAAAGGTAAAAAGAAAAAGAAAATACCACAACAAGCATTTTTCTTTCATGGTTATGCTTGGTAAATGTGACTATCTTGATAGAGAACGAATGTGTACATCTTATGTGCATGTATTGTTGTCATCATTTGCAGCTTAACAGCTGGATTGCAAGATTATTCATAGTGTGCCCTCGATAAATAGTGTTGTCATCATTTTCACGACTTTTCATTCATAACGAGCTGGGTAACAGCACAAACATAATGTTCATAGGAAACAAATCGCCGTTTCCAGTGGTTGTAGGGGAACAAGGTAACATGGATAATCAACTCAAAACATAGAAGACAACAACTTACAGCTTTTAATACCTTTATTGGCTGACCTATTGAGCATAAACGTCGCGCCGCAATGCTGTGTTTCCCTGAACGTGTATTTTGAAACTGGTTCACAGAATGGCTCCCTGGCTACGATGTTGCACTTTCTTTTTGCACAAACAAAATGATCACAAAAACGATGTTTGATGGGTTATTGAAAGACCAGCTGTCTGGTCCGTCCTCGGGGAGCATATTGCTTTCTGTTTCATCTTTATCCACCTCGGCCACCGACCTCGGTCGATAAAGATTCAACAGAAGACGATATGCTCCCCCCCTCAGATCGACAAAAAAGCTGGTCTGTCAACAACCCATCAAACATCTTGCGATATCCCACGATCAGCCCGTTTGTTTCTGTAGTTCCACCGTACACATACATATTTGCACACAAGCAAACACAGGTACCTTCGTTCGATTTCTGAGTCCAGAGAAAACGCAGAGGCGGAGGGGGAACAACTTTTATTTTGACATCAATTACGCCCTTCCTTGTGACAGAAAGTCATTTCCTTTCGTCTGGAAAATGTGTGTCTCATTTATGCATACAGAAAGCCTGTACGATCAGCACGCAAAAGTGCGGTCTTTATAGCATGGTTTGACAGCATGTTTGATTCCTGTCTATTTGCATGGACAAAGCAGATCAAATGGGCGTCCCAAGTTAGCGTTTATGTTTTGTCTCGTATGGTGGATAGACTTGGCTATCAGGAAGGGTATTACTTGCTGGTCAGTATCAGGGGCAATTTTTGAAGACTTGCTTGCTGCTTGTGTTTTATTCAGGGCTCCCCAAACCGTGCGTGTCTGGGTCCTATGCGCACTATGGGAGACTGAAACACGTCCTAAAAAGTAACGGAGAAGGTCCTACGACGCACCAACACTGAAAGGAGCGGGTCATGGGACTCGGGCGAGGAAATAACTCGCGCTGGCTTCAAAACCAGTTGTCGCTATCGGCGTGGGTTCGATCTCCACGTTCGGCTAGGGATTTATTTCCCAGAGTCAACTTTGTGCAGACTCCTCTCGGTGTCCGAACTCCCTCGTGTGCACGCACGCGCACGACAAAGAACCCAAGTTCACAGCAAAAGTCTCAGGGCTTGAAAACATGAATACACGCATGCAGGAACAAAAAATGGCAAGCGCCCTATACTGTTTGACATGCTCGCTTTCCCCAGTGAGAATGCAGCCCGAATTTCCATGAGGGTTATCTCACAGGACAATATGAAATCTTATTCTTAACCTTATCTTCACTACTTATCCGTTATCATTCGTACAATCAGAACGGTTTTCAGATAACGTTCTGCCAGGTCTGTACCGATACAAGTTATCGGAGTTAATCTAACCCACAATATGATATGCTATTATCACAATATTGATTTTCAGTAAAGGGCTCAGAGAGTTTATACTTTGACAATCATACATGTGCGCTGCAGGGTGCCTTCCGAAAGCAAAAATGTGAACCTCCTATTCGGACCCTTGAAAATAACACTGAGGGGTCCACGAACCACCTTAATGAGAGTTTGGGGACAAGAGACTCTCTCGGGTTGAGCGTCCGTGGTGGGGGGGAGAGAGAGAGAGAGAGAGAGAGAGAGAGAGAGAGAGAGAGTGAGAGTGACAGACAGACAGACAGACAGACAGACAGAGAAAGTGAGAGAGAGAGAGACGGATACAGAGAGAGAGAGAGAGGGAAATTGAGAAAGAGGGAAAGACGAGAGAGAGAGAGAGAGAGAGAGAGAGAGAGAGAGAGAGAGAGAGAGAGAGAGAGAGAGAGACGCACGCACACATTAGCTCATTCTCTCACTCTCTGTTTTTTGCCACAAGCAGGTGCTGGACATCCTTAATAGACGCAACACAATGCCTGTCTCTGTACGCATAACCTGCTTCCTTTATAGGATGCAAGGAATGCGACACATTTTCCACTCGAAATAGTTTTGTCAGCCGGAAGAAAACCTTCACCGATCCACCCCCTCTAGCCTCTCCCCCCCCCCAGCCAATCACCCTCCCCCCACCAACAAAACAAAAATGTGATATGAATGTGTTAGTGACCGTCTGATCGCATTAACTCCTACCACAGCGACTTTTTTTCTCCGTACACACACACGCCCTAGCGTCTGCCTGTCTGTCACACACTCACACACACACAAACACGCATGTACGCACCAATCCACACGCATGCACGCAATAACGCATCCCCACATACACACACACACACGCGCGCGCGCGAGCGCCCCCCTTAACAGTGACAGGCAGAGACCCCTCTCCACACACACCGAAGTGTCGACAACTACTCAAGGGAAAAAACGGAGGACCTCTCAAACGAGTTGAGATAGACTCTGAACCAGCTTGTGTTTGTGTGTGATCAAAAGGCTAACAAGCTTTGGTGCCCAAGTAATTGTATTAGTTTGTCGGGAGGGTTCGGGCAGGAGACAGCTTTCATTATGTCCCCTGATGTCGGTACAACCTGATTGTTGTGCGGATCGAAGGCTCTAGGTGTTTCTCTCAGGGTTTGGAGAATTGACTGAACGATTTTTTGTTGTACGAGCGTGTGAACCTCATACACACACACACACACACACACACACACACACACACACACACACACACACACACACACACACACACACACACACACACACACACACTCAAAATAAAAAAGCATTACAAATAAAACAATTGCAAAGGAACCTATTTCCAGCTGTGTGGAAGATAGAGCGCTCGAGAAAATATCGCCCCGATTGAATTGAACCTGGTTCGTCAGCGTGAGAGGGAAAAGCTCTATCGGCTAAATCGGTATTTGTCATTATTTTCACAATATTTGTTCATTCATAGCGAGCTAGGTAACAAAAAACAAACAAAAATAATTCATAAGTAACGAATCGCCGGTTCCAATGGATGCGGGAAAAGAAGGTTACAGTCATAATTGTGGACAATCAAAAGCAAACCCAATGGAAATGCTCGGAGTTTATTCACATCTTCTCATTTTGTCGAAGAGTTCGAGTAAAATTTCCGAAGACGAACCAATGTAAAGTTTGAACAAAAACCAGAACTTCAACCAACTGAACACAAGCAGACGAACACAAAATAAATGAACACATGAAACAAACACAACCAATAGCTTGTATATTTGCAAAGCCACTGAAATTTGTCTCTGGTTCGCGTCACACAATGTCATGTCGGGAGAACTTCGAACTGATTGACACATGACGTTCTCACATGCCAACCATGACGCACAGATCAAAACATCGCTAAGCGCAGTCGGTTTGTCGAAAAACTAAGAAACAACCTAACTTAATTGTAACACGTTTAACAATGTCATCAACTCAAAACACCGAAGAAACCAACTTTGACTAGCTTTGACTGGCTGACCAACGGATAACAATCGTCGCGTCGCAGTTGTGTCAGGCCCCGAACGTGTATTTTGAAACTGGCTCCTTGTCCATGGTTTTGCACTTTCTTTTGAACAAAACAAACTAATGTCAAAAACGATGTTTGATGGGTTGTTAACGGACTTTTCTCTGAGAGCATGTGGGCTAAAATACAACGGCCTCGGTCAACAGAAATGAAACAGAAGACACACACATAAACACACGCACCACGCACGCACGCACGCACGCACATACGCACGCACGCACGTACGTACGCACTCACACACACACACACATACTCGCACGCACGCACGCACGCCGCACGCACGCACGCACGCACGCTCGCACGCACGCACGCACGCACGCACGCACACACACACACACACACACACTCAGACGAAGTTGGCAGACACACACGCGATCTCGCTCTCTCCAGCTAATGTGTGTCGAGCCGAATTCACGGAATTGGCGAATTTGCGGAATCGGCAACATTTTTGGCCATTTCGCGTGATAGGCAAAACGTTGCCCATTTCGCGAAATCGGCAGCGTTTTGCCGAAAATGCGTAAAGGCCTCTAAAACTTGCCCATTTCGCGAAATCGGCAGCCTATTACGCGGATTAGGTAGCCGATTACTCGTAATGGGAAAGTTGCCCATTTCGCGAAATCGGCAATAGTGAAAAGCTTCGTGCAGCAAGCTTCAACAAGCTGACTTCGCGAAGTCGACTTTGCTCAATTAATTTGAAGCCTAAGGCAATCAGCTTGATTAGAATGGTCTAATTACCGTATGCGATTTCCTACGTGGATGATTGTCCAGATTCGCTTAGATGACAAGATAAGGATATTAATCAGTTTTAGGATTACTTCTTCGTTCTCTATTGCGTCTTTGGTTGTTGTAATGGATTCGCTGCTGGTTTTCAGTTGTTTACATCGGCCAGAAATAAGTCTTGTCCGGCGCATTACTCTTTAATCTCGAGAGTCTGCCTGTTTGTCCCAGCAAGGCAAGCTGACCATTGTTGGACGATTTATGGCATGGATGATGGACCAGTTGCGTGCAGATGTGGGATTACAATGGAACCTGTTTTTTAAGACCTTATACAAAAATCGGAAGGAGTCTTAAAATGGAAGTACATTTATAGAAGTTATGGACAAAAAGTCAGGAAAGGTGTTTAAAAAAAAGAGGTATATAAGGTAGGGAAGCCTAACATTCAGGGTTTATGAAGAACATTAACTTATTCGCCATATAGCATAACAAGCCAATGGTATTTGTTGTAGAATAGCGGTTCCATTGTAGTAGTAATTTATCCCGTAATAAAGTCAGTGCTGGTTTTCACTCGATTATATCGCCAAGAAATAACGAATACCTGGTTCATTACTCTCTATATTCTCCGAGAGGGTCTTTCCGAAGAGTATGACTGTCAGATGCAATCAACACAAACAGGAATGAGCGCTGGACAATTTTTCGCTAGGATGGGTTTCCAGATGCGCCGCGCACGTGTATTAGGATTAGATATGGGCTGAGCGTTGAATATGTGATTATTTGACGGTTTTGACAACAAGCACGTGACATGACACTGGGGGTGGTGGTGGGTAGATGGGGGTATGATATTATGCAGCGTTTGTCTATTAATAGTACAGACGAACCTGTCAATAACGACCATTCAAGGCAACGACCAAAAGTACAGGCAAGTGGTCGCTTTGGAAAGGTGAATTATCATGTTGGGGAATCTTGCCTAATATGGACCAGGTCCTGATATGGACCACCTCCTGTTCTGAGAAACTAACGGTGCCAGAGCGCTCAAAACAATTTCATTTTCCTTCTCTGGATAACTTGCACATGTCAAAAGAGTTGCAGAAACACAAACCACAAAACCGTTAGTTTTTTTCTCTTTTTGTTTGTTTACACTTTTAGCAGCGTTCACTCTATAGTTGACGCTTAAAACGGACTAGTTTCTGTCGACAGCCAAAGCTGTTATCACACAATATTTGCTGTATAAGACAGTTAAGGCTGTATTTGTTACATTTTAGCAGTGTTGACCCCGTGTTTCTACTGCCAACAAGAAATAATAGCAAAATCTCCCCTTTCTATAGTGCAAGTCCAGATAACAGCTCCAAGCGCTTTTCAGTTCCAATACAAGAAACATAAAAACCAGACATAGAAATGCAGCTTAAACTAACATAGCATCAAGATTAAGCACAGTCAACAACAGCACAAACAAAAAACAATCATCGGAGAATAATGCAAGAGTGCATGCTTAAAATGAGTATGCAATATAAGAAGAAGAGCAAATGCTCATACGACTCATCATTGGTAAGGCGTCCGCCCCGTGATCGGGAGGTCGTGGGTTCGAACCTCGGCCGGGTCATACCTAAGACTTTAAAATTGGCAATCTAGTGGCTGCTCCGCCTGGCGTCTGGCATTATGGGGTTAGTGCTAGGACTGGTTGGTCCGGTGTCAGAATAATGTGACTGGGTGAGACATGAAGCCTGTGCTGCGACTTCTGTCTTGTGTGTGGCGCACGTTATGTCAAAGCAGCACCGCCCTGATATGGCCCTTCGTGGTCGGCTGGGCGTTAAGCAAACAAACAAACAAAATACGACTCATCATCGCCATTCCTAAAGTAAAACAACAGCACCGTTTTACTGCAGCATTCTTGATTTCAGTTTTACTGCAGTAAAATGTTTTGCTCCAGAAAAACCCGTTGCTTCGTCGAACGATGACATTATGCAGAAATGCTGCAGAAAAGACAGTTTTTCTCCAGCATTTCTGTTTTTCTGCAGAATAACTGAATAATGCCAAAATGCTGAAGAAAAAGTGTAAACAGTTTTTCTCCAGTAAAACAACATCACCGTTTTACTGCAGCATTCTTGATTTCAATTTTACTGATAAGCCTGGCCAAATCTCAGATGGTGAGCCCAACTGTGTTCGCGAGGAGTGTGCCTCTAAATCGCCCTGACCGACGCGATTTTGCTAATTCTTTCTTTCTTTATTTGGTGTTTAACGGCGTTTTCAACCGTTCAAGGTTATATCGCGACGGGGAAAGGGGGGAGATGGGATAGAGCCACCTGTCAATTGTTATGGGGGCCAGGAGGCCCCCATTATAGTTTCGAGGTTGACCATGGGCAGCGCCATTTTGTTGTGAAATACGTCATCAGTTTGTGTACACAGGAAGTTGTGACATCCGTCACCCTATGGGAGGGGTGAAGGCAACATTGTTCATCAGTAGAAAGTTGTGAAATCCGTCACCCTATGGGAGGGGTGAAGGCAAAATTGGTCATCACTGAGTTTGTGTAACACAGGAAGTTGTGAAATACGTCACTCTATGGGAGGGGTGACGGCAAAATTGTTCAACAAAAACATCAAAGGCCGAACTGTGCAGGGTTAACCGCAACAAACTCAAACCATTCATATTACTCTGCATTTGAGTGACTTATATACCAACATTTTTATGTCTTATTTTCAGCACAGGTGTGGGAAAAATCATGAACCAAAATGTTATTTATTTTCTAATTTAACATTTGTTTTACAAATTTGACCATGGTCTTTCAAACATACAGTGACATTAAACATTGTTATGTTAAAAAAAAGAAGAAAAAGAAAAGCTTTTGTGCACAAATCAGAAAATACATTGTACATTTTACCTACAGGCCAAACAAGAGATCCAAGCAAGTTGCACTGATCTAAAAATATATTTTTAGATCAATGGCAAGTTGTCAATAAAAACAGGCGCTTGCATTTGGATGTGTCCAATGATAGTAGGTTTGGTTGTGATCAATCAGAATAATGTAGGAATAAAAATGTATGACAGTTTGGTATGATGACATGTAATTCACATATGCTGAAATATAAAATCATACATCATATAATATTAATATGGCTGTTGCCATGACCATGAACCCTAAGAAAGGTTTAATGTTATGTAAATCAAAATACCAAAATCAAGCACCTATTAATCTGGTCTACGGCGCGGGAAGATTGAGGCCTTCCTAAACGTTCAACGTTGGCCAATAATGATTTTAACAATGTTGTGTCGTTTTGTATTATGTTGTATTTTGTTGATCAATTGATAAATATGTCTTCCCAACATATTACAAATCAAACAGAAATAAAGTCTTAGAGAACTACAATAACAAGAAATTCCTCCGAGGTAGGAAAAACACCCCCGTCCTTACCATTCTCACTGCCACCAACTGAGAAGGTTATTTCCCTTTGACCATTAATATGTCCCTCTATAAGTCCTTGTGGAATCTTAATCCACCAATAACTCCCTAACCGTGTGTTTGACTGGTCCCAATTTTTGTAAGGACCGTCTCAGGAATGTATAGAACCTGTTCACCAACTTTGGTGACGATCGGTCCGTTCATTCTTGAGATCTATATGCGAACACAAACACACACACAAACAAACAAACAAACAAACACATCGACCGAATCCTATACACACCCCTATACCGGGGGTGTAATTATTGTTGCTGTCAAAACCTTGCAAGGCCTCAACCGTTCTCACGAGATCAGTTACTTTTTTTCTCTCTCTCTCTCTCTCTCTCTCTCTCTCTCTCTCTCTCTCTCTCTCTCTCTCTCTCTCTCTCTCTCTCTCTCTCTCTGTATGTATGTCTTTATCTGTGTCTCCCTCTGAGTCTCTCCGCTTCTGTCTTTCTATGTCTGTCTCTGTCTATGTGTGTGTGTGTGTGTGTTTCTCTCTCTCTCTCTCTCTCTCTCTCTCTCTCTCTCTCTCTCTCGCTCTCGCTTTCTCTCTCTCTCATCTGACTCTTGGCACACAGGTCAAAGCAGAGGTTAACTTGAGTGCACGTGTACCTAGGAGGGGGGTGATTTCTTGAATTAGCTGAGGGCGGAAGGAAATCGCTCACCTTCCACGTCCAAAACGTAGTGATATTGACACGCCAGATTAGTGCGGTAGCGTATTGTGCTAAGCAGGAAAGCGCGCTTTTCTGCCGGTATTCTTGTTAACTTCGCAATTTCCGGAAAACATCCACTTTCACTTTGAGACTGTTCTGTTTACATTCGACACTATCAAAACCACTTTGCAATACTGAAATAATTTTTTCTGTGTTCGAAAGCTACAGCCTATCGTTATTATGTCCCCTTAGGTACAGTTTTATAACATTATTGGCACATGTAAACAATAGGAATTAATTAATGAACGCTACGAAAAGGGCAGCCTTTAACCTCCCTGTTGTCACTCAGCATTTTTTTAAAAATCTTTATTCTCATCCACACTTTCAGCACTTCCCCCACCCGCCCTCCCTATCTCAGATGTAATTTGTAAATGACGTTTTCAGCCTTCAATCCACTATTTAACATAGTAAGTCAAGCTTTTCAAACCTTATTAATAATTGCTTTGATGTTTTGCTGATGTTCAGTTTATTATTTAATAAAGATCTCATGGTTCAAAATTTCATATTGTTTTTTTCAAAAACGTGCGTGTGTTCCATTTCAAACTAACCTCACTGATGTGAACTCCATTATTACTGTCACATCTGGTTTACAAATTACACCCATAATCCAAACCAACGCGCAAACACACACACACACCACAACTACACACATATGTACTCGTTACCATTAGCCAACGCTCGTCACAACACTGTCAGTCTCAAGTCTAAATAATAATAGTATAAATCATAACTAATTTTCTTCACATCATCATAGACATAATGTTGCTTCACATGTTCTTTGTACAATCGTTGGTTTTCACAATAAATATTGCATTACTGTAATTGTCTTCTTTTTCTTTAACAATATCTTTCCAAAAACAAAACTCAAAGACCACACAAGCTATTGCAATCTCTGGTCTCTCTTCCTGGGTACAATGGTACCTAAGACTTACATTCAAATGCTTACATTTCCATGCTACCCACATTGTCAAAATACCAATAATTATTCAAAACAAATGTTAACTACTACCTAACTTCATTTCAGACCCACACCCATTATTATACACACATTTCACATTTAAACCATTAGTCGGCCCCCTGTCGATATTTATCGACTAAGTTCCTTGTTTCTTCTTCACAAAAACACTAATCAAAAAACTGCTCCAGGGGCCCGCAAGGCAGCACAATACATGACCTTACTGGGAAAATGCAAGTTTCCTGGTTCCTTCGTCCGTATTCTATTTATAGACTTTTCATCTGCTTTCAACACAATACAACCTCACCTGCTTGTTCAAAAACTGCTTTCTTACAACGTCACTCCCAGACTCGTCCTTTGGATCACACAGTTTCTAGTGAACAGAACCCAGTCCGTCCATTTCCATAGCGCACTTTCATCCATAGTTAGTACTTCTACTGGAGCCCCTCAGGGTACAGTATTGTCTCCAGTTCTGTTCACATTATACACTAACGATTGTCAAGGCACTGTTACGACCCCTCTTGTGAAATATTCTGACGATTCTGCCCTTGAAGACCTGTCTGACTCTGATTCTGTTTATTTTTCTGAAGTTCAAAATTTCAGCTCCTGGTGTAAAGATAACTATTTAGCCCTAAATGTGACAAAAACAAAAGAGCTAGTTATTGACTTTCGCAAAAACCCAGCTACAGTTTCAGATTTGTACATAGATGGTGTGAAAGTTGAGCGAGTGACTGAATACAAATATCTCGGTACAGTCATTGACAACAAACTAAATTTCTCCTCAAACACTAAAGCTATCCACAAGAAGTGTCAGTCAAGAATCTACTGCTTACAAAAGCTCAGAAGTCTGAACATCAACAGCCGCATCCTCCAAACATTCTATACTTCATTCATTGAATCCATTCTCACTTTCTCTTTCATCTGCTGGTATGGAGGTCTGTGTGTGAAGAGTAAGAATGTGCTTGGGCGGGTGGTGAACACATGTGGTAAGATTGTGGGGGTGAGACAGGAAGGACTGACTGTGCTGTATGAACGACGTGTGGTGCGAAAGGCCCGCTGCATCATCCAGGATAGTAGTCATGTGCTCGCTCACCACTTTGAGGTCCTGCCCTCAGGACGTCGCCTCCGCACTCCCAGATTCCGCACGCTCAGAACTAAGAACAGTTTTATTCCAAAGTCAATTGGCTTTTTAAATACCTAAGTTAATTAAAACTAGTATGTGTGCCGGTGAACATATGCACTGATTTCTGTGATGAATATTTTTTATATTCTTTGATGTGCACCCTTATGCTGAGTGTGATAACCCTCGAATGACTAGTCCTGTGATAAATATTGTTCAATGACATATCTAGTCCTGTGATAATGATAGTTTTTAGCGGTAAACTTTTAGCTAAAGCTGACGGCAATTAACCTATTTGGAATCATGTTACTATTCCTGTTAGTGTACATATGCGTGCGCGAGTGTAGTATGCTTCGTATGGTATTTTTATCTGTTGTCTTACTATTTGTTTTGTCTTTTAATGTGCACCACACTGAAATTTCTCTGTATGAGATAATAAAGTATTCGTATTCGTATTCGTAGTACAAAGGACCCAACATTTCTTACATACCGCCTGACCAAAATCTTTACAAACATGGACCATATTCTATACAAGAAACACTTAACAAGGGTAAAAGGAGAAACAGAATCCGTTAGTCGCCTCTTACGACATGCTGGGGAGCATCGGGTAAATTCTTCCCCCTAACCCGCGTGGGGTGATTTTGCTAATAAATATATTAATCTAAACAACAAAGTGACTGTGGTGAGATGAGCAAAGTTAAAAAAAACACCAAATGATATCTGTACCCACCGATACAAGCATTTTTCATTCAGAGAAACAAACACCCATTCATTGATGGTCGGCTGGACGTTAAGCAACAAATAAACAAACAAACAAACAAATTCATTGATGTTATCGACAAGTCCATTCAGATTTTCTCGAATATGTGGGTCACAACGGGGTCATGCTTGTTTAATAAAAGCTTAAAGGCACAGTAAGCCTCCCGCAAACCATCACAGATACGGTCAGGCTTTTACACACAGTACAAACACCCTTTCATTTAAACACTCACCGATTGAGAACATCCTAGGTGCCCTCCGTAAAGAGCGAACAATTTTCAAAGAATTTATTTTTGCGTGGTTTATCTTACCCCTAGCCCTGAGCCATCGTGAACCCGTGTGATCCAGTTCCCCTTTTTCACAATGTAGTCATCAGTTAGTCATTTGAATGCGACTCGATGTGAGCTTATTTACAATAGCACGTTTTTATGCACGAAACAAATGGCTGTGGTTCACAAGAACTCTAGCGATGGCTTTTGACTGTTGAGAGGAACGGCGATATGCACTGATAAACCGTCGTCTGCTACGACCCTTGCGTGACCCTGCTTCCGGGCTTTTCTTTTTTCAAACTTTCACAACTTCGAATTGTACTGATCTTGTCTTGATGAAAAAAGAATTCTTTTTTGATTAAAGAATGTTTGTGTAACAAGCTGTCAATTTATTATTTAGATTTTAAAAGTTAGGTCTAGCGCAAAAACGCACCACGGTCACGTCCAAAAACATTTTGATAATCATCGATTCACGGCTATCGCCAGTTTACATCGATAGAATGAGACCCGAAGGGAAGTAACTCATGTTTGACCTGAGTTCAGGATGGGTCCAAAAAGTGTTCGAGACAATCTGCAAAATTAATTCTTTAAAAATTGCTCGCTCTTTACGTAGGGCACCTAGGATGTTCCCGTTTGGTGAGCGTTCAAATGGAAGGGTATCCTTGGCATTCGATGTCAGTAATCCCACACGTTTTGGGCTTATTTTTGTGGGCCACAAACGCGAAATGTGCCTCACAAATTTTTGGGCTTATTTTTGTGGGGCACATTTTGGTTTTGTGGGCCACAAACTGTATTTGTGGAGCATAAAATAAGGGGCACAAATTAAGCTTCATAAAAAATAAGGACAAATATTTGTGGGGCTTAAACAGTGTTTTTGGCCAAAAAAATGTTTTGGGCTCTTTTTTTTCCTCCTTATTTTGGACGTTGAGCGTGGTTTTCAGACCTACTGCGTTTCGGTTTTTAGTTAATGGCGGTCGAAGGCCATCTGTTTGGACAGAATCTCCAATGGCAATGGTGTTTGCTAATGCGAGAGAATTGGGACGGGCGAACCTTTGCATATTAACCAGAGGTAAGTTTCCATGTTTCGTTTCATAACTGAGAGTGGGTTTATGGTAGTATGTGTTGCAACAGGTGTCATTTCGACTCACTCGAGTCACTGTCAGTGTCACTGTGACTGTCAGTCCACAGGCGCAAGGTATCGTTCACTGAACCAACACGTAGTTGCCCTGTACAGGGATTTTCTCATTAATTTGAAGAAGAAGATTATCACTACCACGTTTTTGCAACCTCTTTTCAAGGTGCATGATCATAATATTTTATAAATTCTTTTTGTTTTTAAAGATTGAGTCTAACTTAAAATACTCAAATAGGTAACCTTCTGATCGGCCGTTCCCAATTATTTTACTTGCAGGTTGGCATCAATCAGAAGAGAGCTAGCTAGTATGTTCAACTTCAAGGTCTCCTCTCAGCTGAAAAAGCCAACCGATTGCTGCATGATCTTGAGGCTGTCACTGACAGAAGTAAAATATTTGATGCCACTGCCGCAAATCAGGTAAGAGTAAGGCGAAGAGGTTTTATTATGTACAACTGTCAGTGTTATGATGTACAGTGTGTTTTTTCCTTCCCCTCCCTTACATTCTCAAGTTCTGGTCAGAATAACTCATATGGAGGTGTGTGTGTGACTGTGAGCAAGACTGGAAGAGTGTTTTCATTTTATTTTTATAATTCATGTTCAGGGATAATAATAAAATAATGAACACCTAAGAGTCCAAACCACAGAACTGCTCGAACCTCTTAGCTTTATTTCACCAGTAAGATGATCATGCAGTTCCTCCAGTATTAGAATCATTTTTAATACTAGAAGCGCATGACTTTCAGTGTGTACCTTTAAGTTTAATAAAGTACAATGTATTGCTGTAAACAGTCACTCACTCACTCACTGTCAGGATATATCTCATTCTCAGTGAAACTGTGTGTCAAGTTCTATTATTTTTTTCCTTTGTGCTCTACACACATGCATACATGTTATACATACATATATACATGTTATGTAATATGCATGTATATATATATATGCACACATCAACTTGTCTACATTGTATGTCTGTCACTCTATCAGTCTATGTGAACAGATTCAGTTCACTGATTCAGTCAAAACTTCACTAAATGTAAAAGGACTTATAAAATTTTATATTCTAGAAAGATATCAATGCCACTGTCCACAGTATCATAAGAATCAAGCGTTAATGTTGGTTTGGTCGTCTGTTGTCGTTTTTTGTTGTTGTTGTTTTATGGGGGAGGGTGCAGTGTGTAAATTCATCTGGTTCTGTGGACAGTGTGTTTGTTGTTCCTCCACATAGCTAAATATCATACTGCATGTAGCTCCTAGTACTACTTGTCCTGTCAACTAACTGTTTTAAATTTGTTGCTCAGAGGAATGTTACTTCAGCCAATATTATATATTACAGGTTGGCATCGATCCGGCACAGTGGAAGAAGCAGATTGATTCCTTCATGATCGGGAGGCTGTCAAGACTCAAATGGGAAATATTTCATGCTAATGGCAATTCAGGTAAGAGTTCTGCTACATGATCATATTGTGTTTTATGCTCCCTCTCAGTCTCAAGTTCTGGTTACATTCTGACTGTTGGTGTGTGTTTGTGTGTGAGAACCGAAGTGTGTTTGTGTGTGTGTGTGTGTGTGTGTGTGTGTTTGATTTTCCCTGGCCAGTCAGGAGAGCTGCCAGACATTAATAGTAATAATACCTGCAGATTTTTCTAGCCCTGCAGATTGATGTTACAGACCTTTGCTTTGCTTTTTGAATTTGATAGCAAGCGCTGACAGGGAATGTGTCTTCTATATTTCATATTAAAAAGTAGGCATTGGAACTTGTCTATCAGGGAATTAGAATGTTTACGCTCTTGGCATTTATGTGGGTTTAGTGTGTGTGTGTGTGTCAGTTACAAACACAATTTACTCCTTACTCATACTTAAAACTTGTTCTTGTCATTGTGTTTGAATTTAAGATCAGTTCCTTTGTCATTCATTTGTCAGTAGGGACAGAAGATGATGAAGACCTGGCCAGTGAATGTGGATGAAAAGCAGTGCTATCCAGGTCCAGCTGTGATCGATGGGGAAACTACAGCAACAGCGGCAGTAAATGTCCACTCAGTATTGGTTGTACTGAGCTTTACAACTTGTTGCTATTGTAAATTTGTGTCAATGTTTTAAAGGCCCACTACGCCTCATTTAAAAAGTTGTCCTCACCTTTAACATGGGATAAGACCATCCCTCCACTTGGTCACAGACCAAAAATCAACACTTTGACTGCTTTCTGTAGTGAGGTAGATGTTTTGGTGGTTGCGGTGAATTTATTTTTTCTTTCGAAGAAGCTGTACCTGAATGTATTCTTTAAAAAGATACCACTCTGCATAGAGAGCCTTGAGGCAGTTCATTTTTGGTATGCAACTATTAGTGCCCGTATGGTCTTATTTCATTTAAAAGCCTCGGGGATGTCGTCAGGCGTCCGACATAGACGGATTGAAAGGCTCAGATGTCTGATTCACATAGCCGCATGGCGGTCAGATGTGATCATGTCCTATCGTTTTGAACTGAGCGCTGTCATTGTCCTATAAGAACTCTATTCCTTCGGACAGCGCACTATTCTATATTTTTCTCTCAAGATACACATTTTCAAAAAGCGACCGAGCACTCTCGCGTATTTGTGCACTGAAGTTGTGCAGTGCGGATCTTGTGTTTTCGGGAATTCCAAACCGTTTGTGATATGGGCTGTTTGGGCACACCTGTCTGCAGCACATTAAAGTTAGGAGTACGGGAGACAACTCCAACTGACCATAAGTCTTGCATCTGCTTTTGGTTTCAGTTCAAGACATTTTGACGAAGCGCATTGAATTATGCCACCGAAATAAAACTAAGGCCTGTCCACTTACAAAAATTGCTCGGTCAAAGTACAGTAAATCTTACATTTTGTTAAGGAAATGTGCGGCAGTAAAATTGAATTTGGAGAATACATGGAATAACCTGGTTTTCTGGGAAGTGACATAAAAATAAATAGAACAATTGTGAATACTTCTTCTTCTTCTTCTGTGTTTGTGGGCTGAAACTCCCACGTACACTCATGTTTTTGTACGAGTGGATTTTTACCTGTATGACCGTTTTTACCCCGCCATTTAGGCAGCCATACGCCGCTTTCGGAGGATTGTGAATACTGATCGACATAGAGTGCCATTGCTATGGAAACAGTCGTTACATTGGATTTCTAGGAAACAGTTTAACAGCGACATAATACATCAGAAATTCCTAATATTTGGCACAAAGATGCACATGTATCGTATCAACAATCATATAGAACGATTTTTTTACAACAGACTACAGTTGAATTTTGATATCTTTTGTCATAAGAATGAACAAATTTCTCACTGCATATTCATTACAATACCCCCCGCGGGTTAGGGGGAGTCCCATATTGGTTGGGACGAGAAAGAATTTACCTGATGCTACCCAGCATGTCGTAAGAGGCGACTAACGGTTCTGTTTCTCCTTTTACCCTTGTTAAGTGTTTCTTGTATAGAATATAGTCAATGTTTGTAAAGATGTAAGAAATGTTAAGTTTTTTGTACTGGAAACTTGCATTCTCCCAGTAAGGTCATATATTGTACTACGTTGCAAGCCCCTGGAGCAATTTTTTGATTGGTGCTTTTGTGAACAAGAAACAATTAACAAGTGGCTCTATCCCATCTCCCCCCTTTCCCCGTCGCGATATAACCTTGAATGGTTGAAAACGACGTTAAACACCAAATAAAGAAAGAAAGATTCATTACAATAATTAATTTAAATTCAACTGTAGTTGTTTAAAAAAACAAACACGTTCTATATGATTGTAGATATAATACATGTGTATCCTTGTGCCAAATATTATGAATTTCTGATGTATGATGTTGCTGTAAAGCCGTTTTCTAGAAATCCCATTTGACGCTGTAAATGCCAGTTTTCATCGCAACAGCCGTCAATATCCATCCACAATGTTTTCATTCATTTTAATAAGTCACTTCAATAACTACCCAGAAAACTAAGTTATTCCTTGACTGTATTCTTCAAGTTTAAGTTTGGTAATTTTACTGCTGCACATTGCCTTAAATCATAAATAAAGGGTTCCAGTAACATACCTTTCTTCTTTATTGATTATGAACTTTGGAAGATTAGATGTTGGATCTGTTTTTAAAAAATATTTCCTTGATGTGTTGTACTAAGATCAACCGTCTGCTTGGACATATACTAAAGATCCACTACCTGGCTGCTGTCTGCGGAAAATCGATTAATTCATAGAAAAATATGCCTTTCAGGGAAGCAGCTAGCCGGTTGACTGTACATGTGTTTGTGTAGAGGTGTTCTTATTGCATGTTCAAGCCAGGACCTGAAACATTTACACATTACATATGTATGCAGGACTGCTACTTTTAAGCTTAGGTGCAAGTGACGAAGTGTGATGATATATTTGTTTGACTGATTATGGGCATTAAAATAAAACTGCAAAAAGAATACTTACACTTGAGATCTGATTTTGTGTGTGTGTGTGTGAGCATGAGGGTGTGTGTGGGCAATTTGACATACTTGCAGAAGAAACAAACAGAGGTAACTGATAAACTGCATTTATTAACACAAAGATGTAAACAAAGTGAGTTCACACATTTCACAAAAGTAAAACAAGGCAGTCTCACATGCATTCACAATATTTAGTACTCGACTCGCATGAATGGCCAAAGATTATAGGCTGAGAATGCAAGTTCTAATTTGGCACATTTGTACATGTAGCTGCATCCGCTAGACATATATATATCCATCTTACAATAAAAAAAACTACCGTAGTGGTTAGGACATCTGCCTGAAAATCTAGGTCCTAGGTTCGAATCTCTACAGAGGCATTTAATTTTTCCCCTTGGTTGAAATAAAAAATGCTCAATCCAGAGAGAGCAACCGTAAAGTTACCAGGGTAAAAGTAAAGCGTTGAATGCAGCTATGAAGGTCATGCCAGCAGTGTGGGTCAAGATTCAGGCCGCCTTCTATGCACAGAATTCGGTGTAGGATTCTCAGCTCTATCTTTACAAACACATAATCCCCAATAGTCATACAGTGGAACCCCCCTTTTAAGACCCCCTCCATTTTAAGACCTTGTTTTCTCAGACTTTCTGTTCATAACCTCTGTAAATTTTAAATTTTACCTCCATTTTAAGACCCCCTCCTTTTTAAGACCTGATTTTCTCAGATTTTTGGAGGTCTTAAAAGGGGGGTTCCACTGTAGCTGTAAGACATAATTTTGTTTAAAACTCTTATACCTTTTGGGGGAAATAAATTAATAAGAAAAGACATCACCACACTAAGAAGTCAGGGTGCTGACTTTAGCTATGTGACCAAGTGGAAGGATTTTCTTATCCCATGCAAAAAGCCTGATGAAGGTCTGACACAGTGAGGTGAAGTGTTTTAATGAGGCAGAGCAGGCCTTTAAAAAATAAGTTCACCACATCTAAGTGAAAGACACAATCTTGGCAAACTGTATTACAAAAGCAACATTTCAGCACAACATAAGAATGAATTGAACCATCCAGGATGCACCAGAACGACCCAAAAACAGAATCAATGAAAATCTTAAACAAGATAAAGTACTGACTAGGATTCAAAGGAAGAAAAATTCATGGGTTAACACATTTCATGTGCATAATGCAGTTAAAAGATCTAAATTCTAATATTGCAAACAAAGTCTATACATGAACACGCATTGACCGAAACATACACACACATCTCCCAAAGCTAAGCCTGTGTGTAAAATACTGCCTGTGAACAACTTAACTTAAAGCCATATGTACTCGATGACTATACACGCTAATTGCTTTACCAACAGATGGAGACATGCTAAATTAAGTTCCCTGCAAAATATTGTGGTCTAGGACCCCTTCAATGTTGAGATATGTTAATTTTCATTTTGATCTGGATCGTCCTATTTATAGATTTGCCAACAGAGGTAGCGTTGACGCAAGGGAAATAACTCCGCGTCTTTGTTTACATCCAAAGTTTTTGAGACTCTAAAACAAGCTGTAATGCATGTATATGGTCCGCGTATGGCGACATATCGTCATTACATGGTCTTATGGTGCGTTTGACATCGATTATGGGCAAACTACACTTTGTAAACACGGGAGCGCGTACATATGCCTTTAAACCACTCAAACAACCTAAAAGTCTAAGATAATATCACTTTATGTAGTAAAAACAAACAAACCGCTGTTTGCTGTAAGAAAATATCTGCATACCAAACACTACCTGTATTTAGTTGAATTGACAACTTACATTTATAAGTCAAAATGTACCCTTTGATCCACATCGCACCACACATTATTTGTGTAGAATGTTATTGTTAATGTGTTACATGTTCATTTCACCACAAAGGCAACAGAAAACCTCTGTAAGTGTCAGCATATTCAGATGGACTATATTAAAGCAGTTCTGGTAGCTCCGTCAGCACATAATGGACTGAATCTGATCATCATCCTCAGCAAAGCCAGACACCACTCTGCAAGCTGCCTGCACGTCATATCTCGGCACCTCACTTCCTGGAAAATACAGAAAATGTATTACTGAGCACATCCAGACTTTGCTGTGCACTGATGGGGATATGTTTTGGGTATCGAGAAGAGGGTGTGGGGTGCGGGAAGGTAGGTAGGAGGTAATACTTGTTCTTCACAAGATCAGTGGGATGGAGAATGGTGGGGGTGATACTGACAGTGACAACTATGAACTAAACTGTAAACCTTATTCTGTAATATTACAGGTGCCATCATTTCTTCCTGTGAAAACCATTTATTTCATGGATATAATAGATATATACTTTCATCATTAAAATTAAAAAGATAATCTTTCATCTTAAAATTAAAAAGACTTCCTCACAAGAACCTTTCTAACGACATGATATCTTGTTATGCTGCTGATGTGAGCGGCTTTTCTGGAATGTGATGGAAAGTTACTATTTTTTTAAATTCAGCATGAGCCTTCATCCCACACACATTCCCTATTTAGCGTTGACACCTTACAGTTTTGTTGAGAAATGTGATGTGAATTCATTCAGAAAATTCTAACTCTGCGCAGGGGCAGTCAGGGTGTTGAATGTAGAAGTAGGTATCCAAGTACACAGGCGGTATTACAATTTACATTGTAACTCTTATTCCATGTAAAAAAAAAATATATATAAAAAAACAACTTGCCAGATCTGTGATTGTGAACCAAGGAAAGGACTGACTGTATTTAAAATAATTCCAGTAATGAGTAAATCTTTCATTCTAGCTATTTCATGTCTTACTTTCTTGCATCACAATAGTTCAATGTAATACAAACAGTATAGTGCACTTTATGACTATGAGTATAGGGTTGCAACAAACTTTAAGATGGGAAGGAGAGAGAAAATAAAGATATTTGTACCATTATGTATATAAAGTACATCATACCAATTACCATGCACAGTATTACTATGCATCTTCAAATACATGTATGAATAATTTCATCTACAAAGTACTTGTTATTCAATTTACAAAGAACAAAAGACTGCTGAATGATCTACATCAGTACATGTTTATAGCTTCAGACTACCATCACCAATACCCAATGTTACATATATTTTACCATACAGATTTGACAAGCAAAAGCTGTAAGTGGTAAAGAAATGTGTAACTTACTCTTCAGGAG
>NC_090256.1:42447768-42455268 GCF_037325665.1 Littorina saxatilis
CACGTCCTTCTTGAATAACTCCGTCGGGTTTGTATGTGTTGTGTACGAGTGAATACACTTACTTTTCCTCTGACAAATAACTTCACACGAGCTTCTGTCCACGAGTTTCCGACACATCACCTCGCTAGTGATTGGCCCTTCGAATGTTTGTCCGAGTAAAGCGCAAGGGTATTCACTCTTTGACAACCCATACAATCCCGACAGAGTTATTTTCGGAATTCGTCTACTCTTCGCCTGCTGCGACTCCTCTTCGTACTCAGTGTTTCCATCTCGCCCCTTTTACAACTCCCAGCATTTTATTTCACGCGTCCTTTCTGTGACCATCTTTCCCCTTTTACAACTCCCAGCATTTTATTTCACGCGTCCTTTCTGTGACCATCTTGCCCCTTTTACAACTTCCAGCATTTTATTTCACGCGTCCTTACTGTGACCATCTTGCCCCTTTTACAACTTCCAGCATTTTATTTCACGCGTCCTTACTGTGACCATCTCGCCCCTTTTACAACTCCCAGCATTTTATTTCACGCGTCCTTACTGTGACCATCTCGCCCCTTTTACAACTCCCAGCATTTTATTTCACGCGTCCTTACTGTGACCATCTCGCCCCTTTTACAACTTCCAGCATTTTATTTCACGCGTCCTTACTGTGACCATCTCTCCCCTTTTACAACTCCCAGCATTTTATTTCACGCGTCCTTACTGTGACCATCTCGCCCCTTTTACAACTTCCAGCATTTTATTTCACGCGTCCTTTCTGTGACCATCTTTCCCCTTTTACAACTCCCAGCATTTTATTTCACGCGTCCTTTCTGTGACCATCTTGCCCCTTTTACAACTTCCAGCATTTTATTTCACGCGTCCTTACTGTGACCATCTCGCCCCTTTTACAACTTCCAGCATTTTATTTCACGCGTCCTTACTGTGACCATCTCGCCCCTTTTACAACTCCCAGCATTTTATTTCACGCGTCCTTACTGTGACCATCTCGCCCCTTTTACAACTCCCAGCATTTTATTTCACGCGTCCTTACTGTGACCATCTCGCCCCTTTTACAACTTCCAGCATTTTATTTCACGCGTCCTTACTGTGACCATCTCTCCCCTTTTACAACTCCCAGCATTTTATTTCACGCGTCCTTACTGTGACCATCTCGCCCCTTTTACAACTCCCAGCATTTTATTTCACGCGTCCTTACTGTGACCATCTCGCCCCTTTTACAACTCCCAGCATTTTATTTCACGCGTCCTTACTGTGACCATCTCGCCCCTTTTACAACTTCCAGCATTTTATTTCACGCGTCCTTTCTGTGACCATCTCGCCCCTTTTACAACTTCCAGCATTTTATTTCACGCGTCCTTACTGTGACCATCTCGCCCCTTTTACAACTCCCAGCATTTTATTTCACGCGTGCGTCCTTACTGTGACCATCTCGCCCCTTTTACAACTCCCAGCATTTTATTTCACGCGTCCTTACTGTGACCATCTCTCCCCTTTTACAACTCCCAGCATTTTATTTCATGCGTGCGTCCTTACTGTGACCATCTCGCCCCTTTTACAACTTCCAGCATTTTATTTCACGCGTCCTTACTGTGACCATCTCTCCCCTTTTACAACTCCCAGCATTTTATTTCACGCGTACGTCCTTACTGTGACCATCTTGCCCCTTTTACAACTCCCAGCATTTTATTTCACGCGTCCTTACTGTGACCATCTCTCCCCTTTTACAACTCCCAGCATTTTATTTCACGCGTGCGTCCTTACTGTGACCATCTCGCCCCTTTTACAACTTCCAGCATTTTATTTCACGCGTCCTTACTGTGACCATCTCTCCCCTTTTACAACTCCCAGCATTTTATTTCACGCGTGCGTCCTTACTGTGACCATCTCGCCCCTTTTACAACTCCCAGCATTTTATTTCACGCGTCCTTACTGTGACCATCTCTCCCCTTTTACAACTCCCAGCATTTTATTTCACGCGTCCTTACTGTGACCATCTCGCCCCTTTTACAACTCCCAGCATTTTATTTCACGCGTCCTTACTGTGACCATCTCGCCCCTTTTACAATTCCCAGCATTTTATTTCACGCGTCCTTTCTGTGACCATCTCGCCCCTTTTACAATTCCCAGCATTTTATTTCACGCGTCCTTACTGTTACCATCCCGCCCCTTCTACAACTTCCGGCATTTTATTTCACACGTCCTGACGCTTTGTCCGGACGAAATGCAACTTTGATTGCAACCTTGTTATAACACATGGGGGCAAGAAACTATTTGTGACCAAGGACTCTGGAGTGCAGGTAGACCCACAAGACGGGGAACCCCGTCAAAATGGAAAGAGAGAGACCAGAGAGAGATTTTTTTAGGGTAACAAGATTAAGCATAGATATGCTTTTCTGCCTTTATCTGGCCCTCGCCCTAAAGAGGGACTAATGTACATTTACTACAACTACTAAAAAAATGAGAGAAAAAAATCGTTACATTAAAACATAGATGATAGAAAATAAAAGTGATTGTACAAGAAGCGTAGAATTATACAGAAACATTGTAAATCTTAAGTTAGTGTTAAGAACTGGGTAAGTAAGCATACTTTGCAACGATATATTAGAGAGAGAGAGAGAAAGAGAAAGAGAGAGAGAGAGAGAGAGAGAGAGAGAGAGAGAGACAAGACAAGACAAGACAAGACAAGACAGAATCTTTATCATCGAGGGTAATAGATAAGCAAGAATATATTTAAGATTTAAAATTTAAGAGAGAGAGAGAGAGAGAGAGAGAGAGAGAGAGAGAGAGAGAGAGAGAGAGAGAGAGAGAGAGAGAGAGAGAGAGAGAGGGGAAGGGAAAAAGAGAGGGAGGGAAATAGAGGGAGAGAGAAAGACATAGAGAGAGAGAGAGCAACAGAGACATGGCCAGACACACAGTCACAGAGGGAGAGAGTGAGAGGTAATTTTTCATAACACGTGTCATCTTTTTTAACCATCTCAAGAAAGTCGTATTGATTTTGTGGTAATTACTGCATTCTGAAAAGACCCAACAGACAGAGGGATTTCTTTTTTCTGGTGAAGGAATTGATTCTTATGAGGGGCAATACCCCCAGTTCTCTTCCCCTTCCAAATATTGTTAGAAAAACGGGGAAATAGGGGAAACCATTCAGACTGCCAAGGACTATACAGGTTTCCATCAATCATGAATTATTCCCCTTGATGGGAGAGGTATTGCTCGTGTACAGCCATGAAACCGGACTATTTCTTTTCTTCCGCGCAGACGTCTGTTGATTATGAGTTCTCATCATCCCTGTCGCTCGCAATTCGTCACAGACACGGCTGTACGGTTCAGTGCATAAAACTTGGATATATGATGGATGATAGTCGGACTGATTTTTGCATGAATGAATACTATCCGGGATGGACCTCTTCATGACAGTGTTCTAGATGGTCGATCGTGTAGCAAAGACCTGTACGTGTACGTGTAGATATTGCGTCACCCGTGACTCACTTTTTTCTCCAATGTTCTAAATGCATACGTTGTTTTTCCCACCAAGACTGCAGATCTTGGTAAACGCGTGACGTAAAAACTAGATTTGATGACGTTACCCGTACACGTTCCCGTACACGTCTTGAAAAGTGCTGATCTAGATCTTGCTATTGTTCATGTTTAAGCAAAGGATTGTACTATCGGTCATTTATGATTAATCACGCGTAAAGTATAGCTTACAATAGTCGTAATATTCGTCGCGATATAACCTTCGTGGTTGAAAACGACGTTAAACACCAAATAAAGAAAGAAAGAAAGTCGTAATATAATAGGGCCTATAATAATAATGAGGATATTTATATGGCGCGCAGTTGCAGGGTGGTAAGATGTGGGCCTCTTGATCGGAAGGTCGTGAGTTCGAATCCCGGTCGCGGCCGGTTTAAGGGTGGAGATTTTTCCGATCTCCCAGGTCAACTTATGTGCAGACCTGCTAGTGCCTTATCCCCCTTCGTGTATACACGCAAGCACAAGACCAAGTGCGCACGGAAAAGATCCTGTGATCCATGTCAGAGTTCGGTTGGTTATAGAAACACGAAAATACCCAGCATGCTTCCCCCGAAATCGGCGTATGCTGCCTGAATGGCGGGGTAAAAACGACCATACACGTAAAAACCCACTCATGCAAAAAACATGAGTGAACGTGGGAGTTTCAGCCCATGAACGAAGAAGAAGAAGAAGAATATGGCGCAAATCCTAAAACAGTTCTAAGCGCCTACCTAATGTATGATAATGATAGAAATGTAACTGTTTTTGCGTCAGTGACTACTTTCCAGGAGAATATAAATGGATGCTGATATGTTCTCGGGTGGTCCCCCTTGGGTTCTCAAGATGAGAAATAACAACCCACCAACTACTGTCCAGTATTAGACTCTCTGCGGTTAAGCTGCCAGCATACTATCTCTTTACGTAGATCAGGCATATGTAAAGTAAGCTTTATATTGTAGTGATTATGAAATTAGTATTTACGCTTGTCTGAAATTATTTGGTTATCTAAAGTTAGGTAAGACTCTGAGAGAGAGGTCTGGACTAGTCATGTGTAAAGTATAATTGATGATTTTCGTAATGTCACAACGCTGATAACATTATTATGAGGTATGTCACGGCGTACCACACAAAGAGCACTCAGTGCATTTGATCGTGCACATATCGCACAGAAGTTGTTTACGTAGAAAGTTAGGTTCATGGCCAATACATTAAAGCCACACTACTTCTCTTGAATACAGAATAATCCGGCTCACTGTCTCATATATAAACAGGCGTTTACATTGGATAAAAACATCCCTACACTTGGTCACATACCAAAATTAGAGAGAGGTGCTCATCGTACACAGTGCGATTTTGATGGATTAATTTCGAAATAGCCAATGGAGGCGTTTTAAGAAACTAATTCATCAGCAAAGAATTTGAAGGCCATGCAATCACAAAGTTATTATAAAGAGAGTATCGTATGCAAAGAACAAGATGATGTTGAATACAGTTGCGGTCTGTCGCAGCACTGGGTCAAATGGGTATTAGTGTGTAGCTATAAAGATACCCTCATGCGCGACTGGAAGCATCATTTAAAGGTCTGTCGCAGCACAGGGTCAATTGAGTATTAGTGTGTAGCTATAAAGATAACCTCATGCGCGACTGGAAGCATCATTTAAAGGTCTGTTGCAGCGCTGGTTCAAATAGGTATTGGTGTGTAGCTATAAAGATACCCTCATATGCGACTGGAAGCATCATTTAAAGGTCTGTCGCAGCAATGGTTCAAATGGGTATTAGTGTGTAGCTATAAAGATACCCTCATGCGCGACTGGAAGCATCATTTAAAGGTCTGTCGCAGCGCTGGTTCAAATGGGTATTAGTGTGTAGCTATAAAGATACCCTCATATGCGACTGGAAGCATCATTTAAAGGTCTGTCGCAGCACAGGGTCAATTGAGTATTAGTGTGTAGCTATAAAGATAACCTCATGCGCGACTGGAAGCATCATTTAAAGGTCTGTTGCAGCGCTGGTTCAAATAGGTATTGGTGTGTAGCTATAAAGATACCCTCATATGCGACTGGAAGCATCATTTAAAGGTCTGTCGCAGCGCTGGTTCAAATAGGTATTAGTGTGTAGCTATAAAGATACGCTCATGCGCGACTGGAGCATCAATTAAAGGTCTGTCGCAGCAATGGTTCAAATGGGTATTAGTGTGTAGCTATAAAAATACACTCATGCGCGACTGGAACCATCATTTAAAGGTCTGTCGTAGCGCTGGTTCAAATAGGTATTAGTGTGTAGCTATAAAAGTACTCTCATGCGCGACTGGAAGCATCATTTAAAGGTCTATCGCAGCGCTGGTTCAAATGGGTATTAGTGTGTAGCTATAAAGATACCCTCATGCGCGACTGGAAGCATCATTTAAAGGTCTGTCGCAGCGCTGGTTCAAATGGGTATTAGTGTGTAGCTATAAAGATAACCTCATGCGCGACTGGAAGCATCATTTAAAGGTCTGTCGCAGCGCTGGTTCTAATCTTCTTCTTCTTCTTGTCGATCACACGTTATATTGTCAGCCCGGACAGCGAGACGAATGATACCGTCTTCTCCAGGTCTTCCATTCCTCCGTACTGTACAGCTTGCAGTGAAGAGAGACAGCAGTTGGCCACACGGTAGCTATACAAATACCCTCATGCGCGACTGGAAGCATCACTTAAAGCACAACCCTTCTTGTGTAAACAGTGTTTAGGCTCACCAACTTAGAAGTGGCCAGGCGTTTACATGGGATATGACCATATCTCCTCTTGGACTGACAGATACCAGAAATGAACACCCTGACTGCTTTCTGCGGGGAACTGTGATTTTTGTTATGAATCATTATTTTAATCAAAAAGCCACACGGGAAAGAGTTGATAATAATAATGATAATAACTGGACATTTTTAAGTGCCTAACCTATGGCTCTAGGCCCTTTACAAAAGAACATATACAGAATAGGACAATTAAATGTACAACCTACATAAAACAATTAACCATACGGACAAACAAATCACCACATGTACTGTTCACACAATATTCATATAATTATGCTATACACACGATATATATGTTACAGTTAATCTGTGAAACCAGGGAATACGTGTATTAACTAGGTAATACATGAATTAACTGACGGAAAAAACAGTTAATTCATGTATTACTTAAAATAGTTTAGTTAATACACGTATTCCCTGGTTTCACAGATTAACTGTAACATATAAACACATACCCGGCGAACACTTTCAACAATCATGCCAACTTTGTGGGAGAAGAGAACGTGCAAAAATGGAATGGAAAAGACATTAGGCCGGGTAGGTGTAATATTGTGTGAAAAGGAAAGTTTTCTGAAAGAGCTGAGAGAGGTGCAGTGTCTGACAGAGAAAGGAAGAGAGTTCCAGAGTGGTGGTGCAGCACAACAGAAGGTTCTTGCTCCGTGCTGCTTCCTGTTGAAGCGCTCAACTGTTAGTAGCCTGGTGTCAGCGGTGTATGTCAGTTTGCCTTTAAACCACCACAGAATCGTCCAGACTTTGAAAAAAAGGGAGTATAGAATCCTTCCACTTACTCAAAAGCTAACAGTCAGCGACCTAGCTGCTTCCTGCGCAGAATTGGACTTTTGAGTTGAATACTTTTATTTCTGCACATTGACATAGACATTATAAAAACAAATTTAGAAGAAAAAAAAACATTTGCAAAGAAAGTAGCCAGGCTTTGTTTGTATTCGGCGAAATGAAAGGGTGCCCCTATCCAGTGCAGCTGCTTGGGCGATTTACCAAATGGCATATACTGGTAGAAATTTAAGGTATCTTAATATATATACACGAACGGAGAAGAAGAACAAGAACAAGAACAACAAGTCGCGTAAGGCGAAATTACTACATTTAGTCAAGCTGTGGAACTCACAGAATGAAACTGAACGTAGTCCGCCGCTAGTGCAAAAGGCAGTGAAAGTTACGAGCCTGTTTGGCGCGGT
>NC_090256.1:42457768-42492768 GCF_037325665.1 Littorina saxatilis
GCGACGTTGATTTAAAGGCACTGTCCTCTTCCTGTAAGCCGCCATGTGTACCTCACACCGTTCTGTCCAGGCCTTGCCGTGTGAGAGGAACATCCAGCCACTTACACACGCCAAAACCCAACAGCCTGTTCTAGATCTGAGGAGGACATTTTTGTTTAAAATTCATTTCGCAGATGGACATAAAAACAAACTCCCACACTGCATTGGAAATAAGCAGGCTGTGGATTTTGGCTAGGTAATGTGTCAAAGTTGAAAAAAGATGTTATTCCATGCAAAAGCCCCGACAGATATGGGTGTTGCACGAAATTGCATACACGAGGACGGGCGCAGCGGCGTGTTGGTAAGACGTTGACCTCTTAATCTTAGTCGTGAGCTCGAATCCCAGCCGCGGCAGCCATGGTGGGTTAAGGGTGGAGATTTTTCCGATCTCCTAGGTCAACTTATGTGCAGACCTGCTAGTGCCTTGTCCCCCTTCGTGTGTACACACAAGCACAAGACCAAGTGCGCACGGAAAAGATCCTGTAATCCATGTAAGAGTTTGGTGGGTTATAGAAACACGAAAATACCCAGCATGCTTCCCCCGAAATCGGCGTATGCTGCCTTAATGGCGGGGTAAAAACGGTCATACACGTAAACACCCGCTCATGCACAAACATGAGTGAACGTGGGAGTTTCAGCCCATGATCAAAGAAGAAAGAAGAAGAAGCATACGCGAGAAGTGTTGTACCTTTGATTAAAAGGTCTACATGAACGTCGCAATCGCTATTCTGTTTCTAAAGTAAGGACATCACCCGACCACATGATTCCCTAACATTACTACGCTATGGGACGTTTTTCGTGTAATAATGATCAAGCCAGTCGTTTTAACGTTGGACGTTTCCGTCTGTGTGTGAGAGAAGCACAGAGAGAGAGATAGGTAAAGAGAGAGAAGAACAAGAACAAGAACACGAATGTATTCCGCCATATAGCGTATAACAGCCATTAGAGAGAGAGAGAGAGAGAGAGAGAGAGAGAGAGAGAGAGAGAGAGAGAGAGAGAGAGCTCATTTATTGAAACAAAGACCTTGACCCTTCAGAGAAGTCGTTTGCATGTGAGTTGTCATTAAACCGACAAGGCGTTATTTGCGTGGAACATTTGGATTTATTGTTCTGGGATCGACGTGCATGCGACTTAGGTGAGTTGGGGCATTTGAGGCGGCGACGGGGTGGCGGTCGACGTTTATTAACGTTTAATTTCCGGCCATCACTCAAGGACAAAAACCGGATTTACAAACCGCTTTCGTAACTGTGGCTCTCAAAACACAAACTAGAAAGCTTTGTCCAACACACCCGAAGCAGTTCTCTCTCTCTCTCTCTCTCTCTCTCTCTCTCTCTCTCTCTCTCTCTCTCTCTCTCTCTCTCTCTCTCTCTCTCCCTCTCTCTCTCTCTCTGTCCCTCTCTCTCTCTCTCTGTCTCTCTGTCTGTCTCTGTCTCTCTCTGTCTCTGTCTCTCTCTCTCTCTGTCTCTCTGTCTCTCTCTCTCTCTCTCTCTCTCTCTCTCTCTCTCTCTCTCTCTCTCTCTCTCTCTCTCAGAATATTGTTTGCATTATATGGTCAATCACAAAAATGATTCTGCACCACACACAAAAGTAAGAACTTGAACTTCCAAATTGGAAAGCTTTGCCCAACACAACAGAGACACCCGAAGCAGTTCAATTGGTGCAACACATCGGAACAGGATAACACACATGACTGACGGAAGGGTTCGGCAGGCCCTTGTACAAAAACAATAATCACGCCAGGAAGATTATAGGCTAAGCTTGAGGGGAATGGACATAAAACGCAAAGAAATCTCTCTTGATTGATACAACATTCAATACACTGACAGGGAGAACTTGTTAGCGACGTCACGAATTCACGTAGAGTGGAAGGCGAGGGTGCAGCAGAACTATCACAGTGTGTGTGTGTGTGTGTGTGTGTTTGTGTGTGCGAGTGTGTGTGCGAGTGTGTGTGCGCGCACACACACACACACACACACATTCACACACACACACACACACACACACATTCACACACACACACACTCACACACACAGGCACACACACAAACACACACACGCAAACACACACACTCACACACACACACACACACACACACACACACACAAACACACACACATGCACACGCACACACACAGCGCCAGGCTAATTAGGCTCTTGGCTTTCAGAACAGAAACTGGTTGATTCAATCTCATCCCAGACCGATGTTTTTAATAGCCAAAGAGTCTCACGAGATCTTTGCGGCTAATTCCAAAACGAGATAGGTAGGCTACTAATCACTCCAGTTTGTGCAAGGCTGTCGCGATGTTAGACTTCCTTGTTGTCCATAAAGAAGTCGGACAGTGTATTGGTCGGGCATTATCCTTTCTTGAAAGGGAGTTGGGAGAAGCGGATTCCCACGAGCATAGGACACGTAGATTTGGAACGCTGATCATTAAAGGTACCTCCCCCGGAAGCGGTGTTAGGTTGCCTAAATGGCGGGGTAAAAATCAAGGGCGGATCTGGGGGGGGGGGGGGTTACACGGGTTACGTAACCCCCCCCACCCCCCAAAAAAGAGGTAATTTATTGGCTCAGGATGCACCAGATAGCTTCTTTGGATAAAAAAAAATGTCCGGGGGGGCATGCCCCCGGACCCCCCTAGAGGCTTAGGCGCCTTCGGCGCCGTCAACTTGTATCTTCGCAGTCATTTTGTAAACCCCCCTCCAAAGTGAATTGATCCGCCCTTGAAAATGGCCATACGCGTAAAACCCCACTCGTGCACAAAACACGAATGATCATGCGCGCAGAAAAAGATAAATTAAAGGTACCGTTCTTTCCTGTAAAGAATCACGTGCACCACAACATTGACAGCAGACAGGGCTTCCAACTGACGTTCTACCTAGAGGGCTCAAAGAACAGGAGACCTTTTGGGAGTTCTGTTAGACCTCCGCAACAGCTGAGCGTTATTGTCATATCCGGAAATTTGTTTAAACAATGTATTCAGAAAATTACAGATAACAATGCCGCACATAATATCCGGAAGTTCGCGTTGGTACAGATCTGGCAGAAAATGTTCTCGTCTTTACAATCCAGCAAAGTCTGTACATAATTCTGGTCCATTCTAAGTGGAAACTACCCTACTCGTCATAAAAAAACTAAACACATACATTTAGCTGTAGAACTTTGTGATGCGGCTAGTTATAGTAAAACCAAGTGTATTGCCAGAAAGGTAATTTATTCCCCTACCGTTTGAAACAAAGAGTTTCGTTTTTTCATTAGTGCTTATGCAGTTTACCGGAGACCTAGGACACCCCCCAAAATCAAATTCGCAAAAGCAAATTTGCAGACACTAAAATACACAAAAAATCAAAATAAGCAATTTGTGGGTGTCAGGTGAGAAATTAATTCAGCAAAAAATAAATAAATAAATAAATACCCAGCTCGGTTCAGAAAGCTTCCAAGCTATTAGTTTTTGGTAAATATCCAAGTAGAAGAATGTTTTTTTTTCTCCGTGTAAAAGCCTGAAAAGAAGCATGCTGGACTGCATAGGAATGAAGGGTTTAAGTATCAGTCTATGATGTTTTTAAGATTAGGGTCCAGTAAAAGCAATTTGTTAGGATAATCCGAAGGACGAAAAACAACTAATGCCGAATAACGAAAGGGAAGTACGCGCTCTAAATGCATACGACATGTGTAATAGAGTAAGCGAGAGTTATACTGAAGCTATCTCCTGGCACCTGAGAGAATAACAAGCATTGACATGAACAAGCAAATTTCATCCAAAGTCTTAACAAATAAAAAATCAATCCGAGATAATACACCCCCTCCCGTACCGCAAGGAACACTCAAAATCCGAATTTCTTCTTTGTCCTGTTGGGATTGTTTAGTGAAGGAATCGAACAGGAACAATGTGTAATCAAGATGTCTTTGAGCGAGTTTTGGCGTCAACTAAGGTGACTCGAGTCGAACCGGAGGTCGCAAAAACTCGGTCCGGTACGACTGGAGTGACGTCACCGGTTAACCAACTTTCAACCTTGCTTCCTGCGTAGGGTCTCTCCAGTTCCAAGATGGCTGCCAAGGCGAGGTGAGAAACTTCTGCAAATATTTTTTGACAAAGTTACGGATTGTGAGAAGACATTTGTTGTAAATCACTTAGCCTTTCAAAAATTAAGGATACTGGGTTGGATACTGTCTTGGTTTTAATGCATTTTATTTTAGCAGTGATGTTTATTTTGGGAAGAAATGAGGTCAACAGGAGTTTGGGTGCGATTTCGGCTCAAATGTACTTTAGCGCCCTGAACTTTTACCCGGCTGTTTTGCGCTCGATTTTCACGCTCACTTCTTCATTGACGTTCGAATCGATAGTTCGATGTTTTGGCATTACATTCACATCAACAATAAAACAGTACTGCTTGTTCATCATCGTCGTCCATCAACTCTCCACAACAGTAAATCCGTAACGCGCTTGTCGCCATCTTGTTGCAAGGGACGCGACTGGACACAACCCAACAGCGTTTCCGCGAAGAAAAAAACCAGACATGCGCAGTGACCCTACCGTAGCTCAACCCTGTTCCTCGCGAAAACTCGCTCCTTGGCTAGCTGTCCCCAATTTGACTCTCGCTGTGACTGGACAATTGAGTGGTCAGACAAGATATCGACCTGTCATCCGTGCCGTTTCCCCTCACCAAGGATTCTCTACTTGTATGTCTCTGTCTCTCCCTGTCTGTCTCTCTGTCTCTGTCTCTCTCTGTCTCACTCTCTCTGTCTCTCTGTCTGTCTCCGTGTCTCTATCATTCTCTTTCTCACTCTTTCTCTCACTCTCACTCTCCCTCTCTCTCACTGTCGCTAGCTGTCTCTCTGTGTCTCTGTCTCACTCTCTCTGTCTGTCTCTCTCACTCTCTTCAGTTCTCACTCTTTCTCTCACTCTCACTCTCATTCTCTCTCACTGTCTCTAACTGTCTCTCTCTCTGACTCTGTCTCACTCTCTCTGTCTGTCTCTCTCTCTCTCTCTGTCTGTCTCTCTGTCTGTCTCTCTGAGTCTCTTCAGTTCTCACTCTTTCTCTCACTCTCACTCTCTCTCACTCTCTCTAGCTGTCTCTCTGTCTGTCTCTCGGAGTCTCTTCAGTTCTCACTCTTTCTCTCACTCTCACTCTCTCTCTCTCTGTCTCTGTCTCTCTCTTTCTCTCGCTTTCTCTCTCTCTCTCTCTCTCTCTCTCTCTCTCTCTCTCTCTCTCTCTCTCTCTCTCTCTCTCTCTCTCTCTCTCTCTCTCTCTCTCTCTCTCTCTCTCTCTCTCTCTCCCTCACTCTCTCTTTGCGTAGCACGCGAAGGGGGCAGAAGTTAGGGAGAAATGATTTGCCTGCTTCTTACAATTTGTCTTCCGCCCCCCGAGACTGGCATTGTTGTTCTTGTTGGCGAAAGCAGTTTTTCTCACACAATAAAAATAGGATAGTCCCTTTGAGAAGAGGGGGAGATAATTGGGATGGGAGTCGAAATTTTGTGCATTTTATGCCTTAGCCGAGGACCAAGGGCAGGAGGTTTTCTCGCGCTGTCAGTGACCGAAGAGCGTCTGTGTTTTGCAAACGTTGGCATTTCTGATTTGTTAGTAAATGATATGTTTTTGTGTGTGTTTGAAGCCGCTGACACCGCGACGTAATTGTTCTTGTTTTTAAAAGGACAATGCCATGTTTGAGTCTTGCGTCTTGAGTACTTACGATCGTATGGCTCGTGCATGTATACTTGCTTAAGAAATTGTCATTCGGAGTGAAAAGTACGACGGAGAGTGCACAACCGAGTACTGAAATCAATATAAATCCATGTTATGTGGGAAGTGTATAATCTAGCATTGTGATACACACCTGAACACAGAGTTGAGAATGCACGAATGCCAGGGTTTGTCTGGGGTGTGAAAGAGTGAAAACCCTTGCTTTTGCTCAGACCAATATTGACATGTGGTTCATGTACTGTAACACGTGTTTGAGACACACTCTTTACCTAGTAACTGGCCTGTCATGTCACGTGGGAAAGTGTCCCTACGTGACATTATTTACCACGTGACATTATTTACCACGTGACATTATAGGCCAGGCACTAACGTGCACATGAACCACATATAAATATTTGTCCGAGCAAACCCAAGGTAATCATTCATTAATAACCCGTACAAACCCTACAAGAGTTATTTCTGAAAATCGTCTATTAATTGCTTCAAACAAGACGTGGACACAGTAACTAAGTAGTGCTTTGAGTTGTTATATTTCTGGCTCAACTTGATTTGTTTCCGCATAGATGTTGTGGTACTTGATTGGCTGGAAGAGATGACGTAGGGTTCTGTCTTTTGCAGGTGCGTCACTGCTGCCTATCACCGCTTACATTGCCGTCAGGGTCTGGCTCCAGCATGACAGGTATTTAGTGTGTGTGTGTGTGTGTGTGTGTGTGTGTGTGTGTGTGTGTGTGGTTGTGTGCGTGCGCGCGTGCGTGTGTGTGTGTTTGTGTGCGCCCATATATGTGCGTACGCGCGCGTATGTCTATATGTATGTGTCAGTGCGTGCGTGCGTGTGTGTGTTGAGTTGCCTTATGATTGAAGTGATTTCTCCGTCGACTATTACAATAAACTCCTCTTTTATGTTGATACAGTTCATTTAACAATAACAGCAACATTGGAGTTCATACATGCGATACCACAGAGAGTGTAGTTACATGCTCCCACTACACTCTCCGATATGTTGCATGCAGCCAGTCGCGTGCAACAAAAGTTGTACAGTGTATCTAGCCATTGAGCTCCCTTCCCTAGACTTGTAAACAATAAGTAATATCGTGTTTGTGTTTATCATCAGCTGCTGGGTCCAACACGCAGGGCACTACGAGTGGATTCTGTATGGACCACAGCTGCTTTGCATTGTGGTAAGTTAGAAATAAAGTCATCGTCGTTGATGTCGTCGTCACCATCATTACCATCTTCAGCATCCACGTCGTCATCCCCACAACCATCATCATCATCATCAACATCAACATCATCATCATCAACATCAAAATCATCATGATCGATGTCCTCGTCATCCCGTCCATCGTCGTCATCATCATCATTTCGCCATCAACATTATCCTTACATCACCACCACCACCGTCATAATCAACATCATCGTGGTTGTCATTATTATCCTTAATGTAGGAAGGGAGGGTTGTAATCGCAAGAACTTATTTTTCATCTCTCTCTTTTTCTCTCTTCACCCTCTCCCTTCACTGCCCGACTCCCTCTCCTATCCTCTCTCTCTCTCTCTCTCTCTCTCTCTCTCTCTCTCTCTTTTTCCATCTCTGCCACCCCCCTCCTCCCTCTCCAACCTCTCTATTCACTGCCTTACTCCACTCCCCTCTCTCTCTCTCTTTCTTTCTTTCTCTCTCTCTTTCTCTCTCTCTCTCCCCCTCTCTCTCTCTCTTTCTCTCTCTCTTCCTCCCTCTCTCTTTCTCTCTCTCCATCTCTGCCACCCCCGTCCTCCCTCTCCAACCTCTCTATTCACTGCCCTACTCCCTCTACCCCCCCCCTCTCTCTCTCTCCATCTCTCCTACCCCCGTCCTCCCTCTCCAACCTCTCTATTCACTGCCCTACTCCCTCTCCCCCCCCCCTCTCTCTCTCTCCATCTCTCCTACCCCCGTCCTCCCTCTCCAACCTCTCTATTCACTGCCCTACTCCCTCTACCCCCCCTCTCTCTCTCTCCATCTCTCCTACCCCCGTCCTCCCTCTCCAACCTCTCTATTCACTGCCCTACTCCCTCCCCCCCCTCTCTCTCTCTCCATCTCTCCTACCCCCGTCCTCCCTCTCCAACCTCTCTATTCACTGCCCTACTCCCTCTCCCCCCCTCTCTCTCTCTCTCCATCTCTCCTACCCCCGTCCTCCCTCTCCAACCTCTCTATTCACTGCCCTACTCCCTCTCCCCCCCCTCTCTCTCTCTCTCCAACTCTCCTACCCCCGTCCTCCCTCTCCAACCTCTCTATTCACTGCCCTACTCCCTCCCCCCCTCTCTCTCTCTCCATCTCTCCTACCCCCGTCCTCCCTTTCCAACCTCTCTATTCACTGCCCTACTCCCTCTCCCCCTCCCTCTCTCTCTCTCTCCATCTCTCCTACCCCCGTCCTCCCTCTCCAACCTCTCTATTCACTGCCCTACTCCCTCCCCCCCCCTCTCTCTCTCTCCATCTCTCCTACCCCCGTCCTCCCTTTCCAACCTCTCTATTCACTGCCCTACTCCCTCTCCCCCCCCTCTCTCTCTCTCTCCATCTCTCCTACCCCCGTCCTCCCTCACCAACCTCTCTATTCACTGCCCTACTCCCTCTCCCCCCCCCTCTCTCTCTCTCTCCATCTCTCCTTCCCCCGTCCTCCCTCTCCAACCTCTCTATTCACTGCCCTACTCCCTCTCCCCCCCCCTCTCTCTCTCTCCATCTCTCCTACCCCCGTCCTCCCTCTCCAACCTCTCTATTCACTGCCCTACTCCCTCTACTGGCACGGTTGGCCTAGTGGTAAGGCGTCCGCCCCGTGATCGGGAGGTCGTGGGTTCGAACCCCGGCCGGGTCACACCTGAGACTTTAAAATTGGCAATCTAGTGGCTGCTCCGCCTGGCGTCTGGCATTATGGGGTTAGTGCTAGGACTGGTTGGTCCGGTGTCAGAATAATGTGACTGGGTGAGACATGAAGCCTGTGCTGCGACTTCTGTCTTGTGTGTGGCGCATATGTCAAAGCAGCACCGCCCTGATATGGCCCTTCGTGGTCGGCTGGGCGTTAAGCAAACAAACAAACAAACAAACCCTAGTCCCTCTCCCCCCCCTCTCTCTCTCCATCTCTCCTACCCCCGTCCTCCCTTTCCAACCTCTCTATTCACTGCCCTACTCCCTCTCCCTCCCCTCTCTCTCTCCATCTCTCCTACCCCCATCCCCACCCCCCTTTCCCACCACCAACACCACCACGCGTTTGTTCATTGGCATAGAGTAATCTCTTTTAAGCTTGCACTTTGAATCGCGGGGTGAATATAAAATGCTGCATCATCATGTGGCGTGCGCGTAAGTGTTCTTATCCAAAAATCAATCCGTTTGGGGGGGGGGGGGGGGGGGGGGAGCGAAAACTCAGGACAGAATGACACAAAAGAAGATTGCTTGACATTTGCCGCATTATATATTATTATGTATTGCCTGCTTCGTCTTATTGGCATCTCACTCGGGGAACGCTGAAGTTTGTTTTCCTCGTAAGACCTTACGATGACGACAGTGTTGCATTGTTGCTGTGGGAGTGTTTAAAGGCACACTCCTTCCCGTGAAAACAGTTCGACTTACCAACTCAGATCTGGACTGGCTTTTACATGGATAAGCCAATCCCTCCTCTTGGTCATATCCTAAAAACGAACAGCCTGGGGGCTCTCTGTGCACAGAAGGACGTTGTTGCATGACATACTAATTTCTGTGAAAATCACTGGTGTTATTTTCAGAAATAATATCGTAAACATACAAAATCCCAACTGGCCATATCGAGCAGTCAGGATGTGGATTTTTGGTATGTGTCCAAGTGGTGGGATGGTCTTAATCCACGTCAACCCCCCACCCTCCCACCCCCCCCCCCGCCCCCCCGCGGGTTAGGGGGAAGAATTTGCCCGATGCTCCCCAGCATGTCGTAAGAGGCGACTAACGGATTCTGTTTCTCCTTTTACCCTTGTTAAGTGTTTCTTGTATAGAATATAGTCAATTTTTGTAAAGATTTTAGTCAAGCAGTATGTAAGAAATGTTAAGTCCTTTGTACTGGAAACTTGCATTCTCCCAGTAAGGTAATATATTGTACTACGTTGCAAGCCCCTGGAGCACATTTTTGCTTTTGTGAACAAGAAACAATTGACAAGTGGCTCTATCCCATCTCCCCCCTTTCCCCGTCGCGAGATAACCTTCGTGGTTGAAAACGACGTTAAACACCAAATAAAGAAAGAAAGAATCCACGTAAGAGCCTGGCCACATCTCAGACGGTGATCCCCACTGTTTTCACGAGACGGACTATGGATTGAAGGTTAAGATAAGAGGAAATGTCCGTTCTGTTTTAGTAGCTACGGGGAAAACAATTTTACGCGAAGGGTTTGAAGTCCAATCCACGGGATTAAGGAACGTGGAATTCATTCAATTCAGCAGAAAACCTCTGCCGAAATGTCCACTAAATTATACAGCGAGAGGCGCCTTTCTCTCACTTCTAAGATAATGTAATCATTACGGCTGGTGTAGGTTGGCAGTGCGAGAGTTTAAGTTGCGAAATAGCGACGGGGAAGGGAGTTTTTCTGTTGCGTTTAAAAAAAAAAAAAATACAATGACTTTAATTTCATCCTTGCATTTGCATTCAACAGTTATTACTTTGAACTTTTCTTATTTTGTGTGTGTGCTTTTTCAGGCCAACGTGTTTTTCTTCGTCAGCATCCTGCGTATTCTGATGTCAGAGCTTCAGTCCCATCCAAACGAACCCAGCAATTTTCGGTGAGTTGTGTCTGCAAATTCCACATTCAAAACACGTTTTTGTCTTCGTCAAACAGGTTTTTGAGTGGTTGAAGCACTTTATATGTGTCTGTAAAATGTCAGCAATTCCAGTGCGCAAGTATTTTATTTCAACTCCTGCGAAGTGAGACCTTCTTGCATCAATTTTGTTTGGCTGCAACAAAAACAAAGACAGTGTACAATCTTCAAACATTGCCCAAACAAAGCGTTTGAAATTTGAATAATAACTGAAAGTTCAAACGGTAATTTTAAGGCACATGAAATTATGGTATGAATAGAGTAGGGTGACAGGATAAATTAGAGACCCCCCGGAAATCAGAGCTTTTCACGTCATAAGGAGGGAGTCTTAAAATGGAGGTATATTTACAGAGGTTATGAACAAAACATCTGAAAAAGCAAGATCTTAAAAGGGAGGAGGTCTTAAAATGGGGGTCGGGGGGGGGGGGGGGGGGTCTTTAAAGGGTGTTTCCACTGTTTCCGTGTGTGCTTTGCAGTCGGGCCCTGAAGGCGACGATCCTGCTGGTGCCACTGTTCGGCCTGCAACTGTTCCTCGTGGCCTACAGTCCGGGCCCCCCCTTGTCTCACCTGGTCTACGAGGTCACCGCCAAGGCCGTTAGCTGTCTGCAGGTAAATATGGTGATGGGTGTTGAGGGGGTGGGCGGGTGTGTGTATGTGGAGGAGGGGGGGGGGGGGGGGCTTGACTGACCATAGTCTGTGTGGTGACCACTAAGGCCGTTATCTGTCTTTTGGTAAATCTGGTGATGGGTGTTGAGGGGGTGGACAGGTGTGTGGAGGGGGGGGGGGGAGCTTGACTGACCATAGTCTGTGTGGTGACCACTAAGGCAGTTAGCTGTCTGCAGGTACATATGGTGATGGGTGTTGAGGGGGTGGGCGGGTGTGTGTGTGAGCGTGTGTGTGCGTGTGTGTGTGTGTGTGTGTGTGTGTGTGTGTGTGTGTGTGTGTGTGTGTGTTCATTTAGTTACATGTTGTAATGTTGGTTTCCTTCGTAGAAACTATTAGTTCATTAATACTTATAGAATTGAAAAACATCTACTATCTAGTTAATCTGTTTTCAACATTTGGTGTGGGGGTTTTCTTCAGAAATTATTCGCATCATCCGCAGAAGAAATATTCCGTTGTTAGTATCTTGATATGTCACCAATCCTATTTTATCGTTGGCTATATTCATGTTTTTGTGTTGTGTTTCAGGGAGCGTTTGTTGCCATCATCTTCTGTTTCTGCAATGGAGAGGTAGGTGTACATCTCCTTGATTGCAGTCTCAGATTTAGTAGGTGCAGGAGCCATTTGACTGCTCTTCAACAACATTGGAATTCCAAACCCAAAATCCGTGGCCCCCCAAGGGATAAGGATAAAGGATAACTAAGATTGTATATAGTCCTGTGAGGTTCCCCTCGTGGAAATTCGGGCTATTTTCTCTCCCGGGTAAGGGAGCTGCCATACAGAACGACACAAATAATTTTTTCCTTCTTCCCGATACGGGAAAACATTCAAATGTGATACATTTTAATCCCCCTTTAGACTAGCAGTCTTTAGTACAAGTATTTTAGCTGTAAAATAAACACGCTATAAATCAACAAAGACAACTATGCACTGAGTATCTGTACTGTGTTTGTATGTCTCTGTGGGAAAAACAATGACCCAAATAACTCATTTCTCCTCCAGGTTCAAGGGCAGATACGAGACACATTCAGCAGCCGGTGTCGCATGTTTCCCAACAACTTTGACCTTCGTAGCGTTACCATGTCCAACAATGTCACCACCATGGACTTCACCAGGGGAAGCTACTCTATGCGCAAGTCCTCAGGCCGCAATACTTCGGCTTCCAACAGTTTGGAGGGCATGGATATCAACAACACACACTACATAGCTCTCAACGCCTGGGTGCAAGCTCGGTCGCCCGACACCAACACAGACTGATAGATGCCGACAATACGTACAGTGTTCTAGATGATCGAACGTGTAGCAAAGACATGTAGGTGTACGTGTAGATATTGCGTCACCCGTGACTCACTTTTTTCTTCAATGTTCCAAATGCATACGTTGTTATGCTCCGACCAAGACTGCAGATCTTAGCAAACGCGTGACGTAAAAACTAGATTTGATGACGTTACCCGTACACGTTCCCGTACACAACCTGAAAAGTGCTGATCTTGCTAATGTCAGTTTGCTCTTGACATACGATACCAATTTTATTTTTTAAACCAAGACCCTCTCTTTTTGACCTTCTCTTTCGAATTAAAATCTCTTACATCAAAAGCCAACCAAAGTTCGAAAAGACGTCATAACGTGAAAAATTGCGCCATGTAGAAGTCCTGTCATTTCTTCTGCAAGACAAAGAACTACGATAACCTAATTTGTCTTGGTGACTGGAACATCCCAGCAGTCAACGCCACGCTGTGCATATATCGGTATCGTATATCATTAAGCTTCAGGAATCGGCGTATTGTACATATTTGGACACACGCCTTAAAGCTGTGGTCTATTTATGACTTTCCGGGGCTACGAGGTTGAAAAATAGGGATACAATCATGTACAGAATTCTGTACAGCAAAGTACACTACCCGAAACCCCACATATACGGCGTGTATGACCTTGAGAGCTTCAGTCAACGCTTGAATTTTGCAGGGATAACATCCGGTTTGCTCCCTCAAGACTGATCATATGTTATCTTCAAGAGAGATCAAGGGGAAAAAATAAACGCCCCGGCGAAGATTCGAACTCTCGACCTCTCCACCTCTCGACTTCGTGTCTCATGTCCTAACCACTAGGCTACTGTGCCAATTGCAAAAAAGAAGGAAAAACATTGATATGAATTCATGTTATGTTATTCTTGAAGCAGCATGATTTATATCTCTATCCGCCCATTGTTCAGAAGTGAATACATGTATAACTATTTCTTAGATGTCTGGTTTCAACTGCACAGAGCTTTGGAGAGATTCAATTACTGTTCTTGTCATTTTCTTGCATGTTGTAAATAGAGATATCGCAGCTATTTGCATGGCGCGAATGTCGTGTAGCATGACGGTGTAAACATGTACTGCGCTTCCGTAAAACATGTTTGCAAATAAAGGCAAATTTTAATGTCAATTTTTACGTTTTTGCAACGCATGAATGAGGGCCCCAAAGGGTTTAAAATCGTGATCGTGATTGTGATTGGCGTTTTTGACCTTTCTGTGACCGTGATTGCCGAAATTTCCATTTCTGTGATCGTGATGGGACTTTGCCGTGATCCGTGATGACAAAAAAATCAAGTCTCGTGATCGTGATCGTCATTTGTTTTCGTGATCGTGATGGGCATCATTGCAAAGCATTTTATTTTCAACGTACATTTTTCACAGCTGTATCACTCTATGATCCTCTATTCGTCAAGATGTTTGTGATCGTGAAAACAAAAATCAAGGTAACTGTAATCGTGAAAGCTAAAATTTCCCTTCCCGTGATCGTGATGATACCCCCCCTTTGGGGCCCTCATGAATGGTAATTCAAGCATAGAATGATATAAAATTATCATTTTTTTAATCTTTGACAACACTGGTGAAGTGGCCTTGCGGTTAAGACATCGGCCCCGACATTTCGAGGCCACGAGGCCTTGAGTTCGAATCCCTGCCAAGTCGTTTATTTTTTCTGCTCGATCCTTCTTGACAAATATGCTCAGCTCTGCGAGAGCAAACCGGATGTTACCACTGCAAAATTCAAGCGTTGACTGAAGCTCTTAAGGTCATGCGTATACACGCCGTATAGGTGGGGTTTCGGGTAGTGTTTGCTGTACAGAAATCTGCACATGATTTTGTCCCAATTTTTCAACCTCGTAGCCGCGGAAAGTCATAAATAGACCACAGCTTTAAAGATACGTTTCCTTTCCGAATATCGCCCCTGCAGGTGACCATAGATTCGTCCAGGTTTGTGAAAAAGACAAGATCATCCATCAACTCCCTTCTTGTGTCAACAGTCAAGAAGGTCTCGTCCATGGGATAAGAGCACTCATCCACTATGACATATACGAGAAATCAAGTGTCTATACACCTGCTTCTTTGTGCAGAGTGGAATCCTTTTCTGGAATTAAGATACGATTATAAAATACGATTTAAAAAACGTTCATGACCATTTTTCATTAATCATAAACAGGGATAATGATCTTTTGGCACAACATCCCATCACTAACGATTGATTTCGCAGATTCTCACTTAAAAAGTTACCCCCCGCGGGTTAGGGGGAAGAATTTACCCGATGCTCCCCAGCATGTCGTAAGAGGCGACTAACATATTCTGTTTCTCCTTTTACCCTTGTTAAGTGTTTCTTGTTTAGAATAAAGTCAATTTTTGTAAAGATTGTCAAGCAGTATGTAAGAAATGTTAAGTCCTTTGTACTGGAAACTTGCATTCTCCCAGTAAGGTTATATGAAGTCTTATATCGCGCGCGTATCTCCAGACTCGGACTCAAGGCGCAGGGATCTATATTGTACTACGTTGCAAGCCCCTGGCGCAAATTTTTGATTAGTGCTTTTGTGAACAAGAAACAATTGACAAGTGGCTCTATACCATCTCCCCCCCCCCCCCCCCCCCTTTCCCCGTCGCGATATAACCTTCGTGGTTGAAAACGACGTTGAACACCAAAGAAAGAAAGAAAGAAAGAATTTAAAACGTTAATTTAGCGAAACTGTTCAAAGCTGCACAGACAACAGCCGGGCTGTTGATTGCTGCTATGTGTTTATGGATGCTCTTTGCCCACGCAAAATATTGGAAACATCTGCGATTGTGAACACGTTCATTTCCACCGGAAGGGGTTTCTCCAAAGCAGCACTGCAAGAGATGAGCCTATGTACAGATTTGGACGCACGCTGTTACACGGTCGAACGCTGGTTTTACACACATTTTTATTCCTGTATCCTAGTGTTCTTTCCATGCGTCGTTTGTGAATCGCCTTGACTGCCACTCTACGTATGAGATACGTGTGTTATTTTTGCCATGATGTAAAAACCTATACTCTGACAAAGGAAGCAATCATGTCGCGCGCTGTATATGCCCTTTGAAGCGCAGCAAGAGGATTGCCTCCCTTGGAGACCATTTTCTCACATGTGGTCTAATTATCATGCCGTGCATGTTATGATTTTATATTCAATGTTTAGCTTCATTATCCCGGAAGTCAAGAGGTACGCCTTTGCATCCCCAGCCCCTCAGTCGTCAAAACCCTGTCCGGTCACGCCATTGTGAAGACTACCAGGGGAAGCCGCTCTTCGCCCGGCCCTCAGGCTGCAAACAGTCGTCCGTTTCTCGCAAGAAAGCAAGCAAAGCTAGGACCTAGGTGCTTGCTAGACGAGTGGTCGACATCGCCCATGAAACGATTTTGTGCTAGCTAGACGCAAATTCGGTACGATTGGTTGACCTATAGGCATCTCGCTGCTAGAAGCGACGGTCAACGTAAATCTTAATTGGCACGCGACACATACACAGGAACATACAGAAACACACAAACAAATACAGTTACATGCAGACACACAATAACGAACATAGAATCACTGAGACTGTCAAAACCATAAGCACACACACACACACACACACACACACACAAACACACACACACACATACACACACATACATACACACACACACACACACACACAGAACTTTACACACACACGCAGAGAATAACTTTATCATGGAGAACACGGAGCAAGATGGAATAAAGTGTCACTCACAAAAATATAAAAGCATTTAGTCAAGCTGTCGGCATCAAAGTAAAAGATTAACACTAAAAAACAGTCATCGCCGAGACTATATTAAGATAGTTTCGACTAACCAGACCCAGAGACCGAGACGGGTCACGCTCGTCTCCGCGTAGCGTGCGAACCCAGTACTTACTTAACCGATTTTCTCTAATTCTGAGCACATTTTTAGTGTAAACATGACATATGTATATATATACGACTTGTGTCTGTGTGTCTGTGTGTCTGTCCGCGATGCACGGCCAAAGTTCTCGGTCGATCTTTTTCAAATTTGGAGACCGTATTCAGCTACACCCCGGACACAACCTCATCGATGAGATATTTCAACACGTGCTCTCAGCGCGCAGCGCTGAACCGATTTTGGTTTTTCTGTAGATCCACTATATCCATTCCCAGTAACTCTTCCTTATCTTCTCCAGTGTTTTGTTTTGCGCGTTTATCTCCCTTCCTTCGTGTGGCGTCAATCCATATTCCCGTTACTACGTTACTATTTTTAGAAGGTCACTGCACGTTACTATTTTTAGATCTCCCTTCCTTCGTGTGGCGTCAATCCATATTCCCGTTACTACGTTACTATTTTAAGAAGGTCACTGCACGTTACTATTTTTAGATCTCCCTTCCTTCGTTTACACCCGGCAAAGCCGGGTCCCAGGCGCAGCCTGGTATTCGGCTCTACTTCTTCCCGGCGAAGCCGGTACCCGGCGAAGCGGGTAATCATCTAGTATGTATATATTTCTGAATTCAGGAGAAATTGAGGAATACGATTCAATCATTTTCAAATCTGTTAGTAAAAATTCGATTTTAATGACAACTTTAATGAGCAAACTTATTTACTACTAGATGAATACCCGCTTCGCCGGGTACGGCTGCGCCGGGAAGAAGTCGAGCTGAATACCCGGCTGCGCCGGGGACCCTGCTATGCCGGGTGTACGCCGGCTTTGCCGGCGCACCGCACGGAGGAAGGGAGATAAACGCGGCTGTAAACACTGGAGAAGATAAGGAAGAGTTACTGGGAATGGATCCAGAGAAAAACCAAAATCGGTTCAGCGCTGCGCGCTGAGAGCACGTGTTTAAATATCTCATCGATGAGGTTGTGTCCGGGGTGTAGCTGAATACGGTCTCCAAATTTGAAAAAGATCGACCGAGAACTTTGGCCATGCATCGCGAACAGACACACAGACACAAGTCGTATATATATATAGATAGATGTTTTACGCTGCCAAGCTGAAATTCAAGACCATTGTCCGGACTTCGTCGAAGATTTCTTGACCAAAATTTCAATCAAATTGATTGAAAAATTAGGGCGTGACAGTGCTGCCTCAACTTTCAAAAAAAGTCGGATATGACGTCATCAAAGACATTTATCGAAAAAATGAAAAAAACAAATCTGGGGATATCATTCCCAGGAACTCTCATGTGAAATTTCATGAAGATCGGTCCAGTAGTTTTCTCTGAATCGCTCTACACACACACACACACACACACACACACACACACACACACACACACACACACACACACACACACACACACACACACACACACATACACACACACACACACACACACACACGTAAATCATATAGATGTACAAACACTGACGAACACACGTGAAGTAATGCACTTTATTTATATCAATAAATGCAAACAAAACGCACACAATAATGATCGATACTGACAAATCAGCATTGTTGTGTGTTGTTCACCTGCGTACAGTTTTTTCTTTCGCAAATTAATGATTTTAAGCTTTGAAATGTGTAACTTACTGTTCAATGACCATGGCCATGTTGACAAACGTCAATGCAGACAACAATAACAACACTGAACATGTCTGAATCTGTGTGTGTGTGTGTGTGTGTGTGTGTGTGTGTGTGTGTGTGTGTGTGGGTGTGTGGTGTGTGTGTGTGTGGGTGTGTTTGTGTGTCTTCCGATTTTGGATCGTCCATCTCTTACTCCCTCCTCCCCTCCGTTGTTTTTATTTTCACTTGTGTTTCCTTTGTCGTAGCCTGCTTCCTGGTTTGCCTTTGTTTGATATTGTTTGATCTTGATTTCCCGAATTGATTTGTTCGGTTTCTTCACAATAGACGAATTCCAGAAATAACTTTGCCGGGTTTATATGTGCTGTGTAAGAGGTACTGCTCTTGGAACAAAATGAGGCACGCTTTCCCGCATGACATTATAGGCCAATCACTGGCGCACGGTCTGTCTCCATATGTGGACAAGGTCTACGTGTCGAGAGACAGCCTATTTGTTTTGTCACTTTTCTTCGCACTCCCTTGCATCTGTTTTCAACAATTTTTTATTTTTTCCTCAAGGGCTGCACTTTTAATGGAAGCCACAAAAATAGATTAATTCGCTGAAAACACAGTCCCCATATGGGGAGACATGTGGCAGTTGTCGTGATGTGCCACTGTGGCTTGTTTCGTTGTTTTGTTTGTTTTTGTATTAAGTATTTGAGTGTGTGAAGTTCATTAACGCTTGGCACAGAACATCTTCTTTTGTTAGATGAGCATGGTGTTTGATTGTCTGGAAATAAACTGTAAAACATAGTATGTGGGGGAACTCTTCGTTAAGACAATGATGATATACTGTTTATCTTTGAGAAAGAATAAAAGATCGTTATTGTCGACGTAGATCTTCCTTATGTTGTTGTTGTTGTTGAAAAAACAGACCTGCACAGCGCGTGTCTTGTCTAAGACACAGATACCTGCAGAGGTTAAAGATAACAATGATGTACTGTCGTTCTTAAACAAGTCAATGCCGACGAAGATCTTAACCATGTATTTTGTTCAAGACGCTGACTTACCTCATCGGCATCTTGCAAGCGAGTTTCATCAACGATGTTGAGATAAGTTCATTATTTGTATCATAAGTGTTTGTCTGTCTGTCTGCTTAAAAGACGACTGGGTCGACGTATTGTAAATTTAACGTTTTATTTTGTCAATAATTAAACGTTCTAATAACCTACACATTCTTGTTTTTTGTTTTTTTTCAATGTGTTTATGTTTTTCTGGAGACTCAGAACACCACAGAGTGCACACAAACATTATGAAGCAAACACATGTTTTTATTGTTTTCTGAGTGTACTTTAATTATTATGCGCAATGACCAACCACGTATATACTCTGTTTGTGCACAGATGACCTATTTTTCGATTACACCGACATTCCACCGCTGTACGAAGTGTGCATGCTGTTGGCATAATTATTAGTTATCTGTCATGATCCATTTTGTTTATGAGAGAGTAGTACAAAATGCTACAAGCAAAAGTTGCATTGTGATTTTTTTCAGTTGAACACCCGTGTTTACAATGTGTGCTACGTTTGCTAGTAGAATAATGTACTATTTTACACTATTGTTCAAAACTGGTTAGAAAAAAATGTGTGTTCAAAGGTGGAACGTACACGTCAGAGTGTTGTCTCTCAGGTGTTGCAGGGTTGGGTGTCAGAAACTGTATCAGTGTGAACATGAAGTACTTTTTGAATGATGTTGATTCGTTTGTTACCTCTCATGATCCGCTTTCATGACAAACATTGTACCAGAGCTGCATGCTTTGTAGGGTAAGATGCCAACAATTGTATTAGCACGAAGATGAAGTACATGTCGCAGAAATACGACTACCATCGAGATTGCGCAAAAAGCTTATGACCTGCAAAGATTCACACTTATTTTGTCGAAAAAGTGATGTCGCAAACGCGGTCCACTGATATGGTGTTTCACAACAAACGACTGAAAATCAAGAAAAAAGAAAGCGTGAAGAAAAATATAAGATTAAAAGCGAGACAAAAAACTCACGACATTATTACATGTGTCCAATACTGATTTGTTGTTCCCACACACACATCACCTTTTACGTTAGTATGTAGGTCTCTCCAAGATTATATAATATATTGTATGTGATAGGGTGACGCAGTAATCCCCCTTGTCACAGCTATAGTAAGTTGATCTGCATTGATGAAGTAGTCTCCCTGCCAAGGCGTGAGCTGTTAATAGTAGCTTAACGTTTTTGGCACGTTAGAAGACAGCACACCAGTGAGATTTAGAGTAGCTAGCTGTTTGTTATTAGGTCTGCTGCCTGCTGTTGTCGCTTGGTATACTATTGGGAACCATGCGTGCCCATAGCAGCTTGTGTAGGGCTATTACGTTAGCTCTAAAATCTCATCCCTGTATGACTGGCTTTGACTCCAAAGGTGAATGTTGTGCTTCGTGCACTCGGCTACATGTGCGTAAAGCCAACATTTCTTCCAAAGTCTGTACAGTTGGCCAGTTCTGCTTTAATCAAAGGGTCATCCTCGCAGGCAGTTTGCCAAGACTACACAAAACTAGACCATCGGTTAAAACTGTATCACTGAGTCAGTTGACCGATTCCCTGTCAAAGCGACTGATCATTTCGAACGGTAACACTTCCTTGACCGATAACCGGAGTCACTGACAGTCGGTCAGAGCGACCAGTCATATCATATTGTAGAGCTTCTTTGTTCGATGGCCAAAGTCATTTGGCCGATTCAAAGCCAAAACGACCGGCAATAACATACGTGACAGCTTCAATGGCCGAATCCAAGTCAAAACAGACTGGTCAAATCAAATGTCAGGGCATCTCTGGCCGGTGGCCCACATCTAGCCGAAACCGATCCCCAAACTTGAAGTTCAGCAGTCCTTTGCTCAAAGTCTACGAAAGACACATTTTACGTACATGTGTATTGTACGAAGAAGACGTTGGTGAGACATCTGCCTGTCTGAGAGCTTGAGTGATAAGGCCGTCTGTCGGAAGATGTTTGAGGAAGGGCGAAGCCGTTTGATAGTTGCCAGAGCTGTTTGAAATCTGCTGCGGCGGAAGCTCATGCGTTTTATATAACCGATCGGCTCAGTCTTCACTGTCGTAGATTGGGTTTATCTTTTAGTTTGCAAACAAACAAAAAAACAAAACAAAAAAACCCGACACCTCACTCTCATCATACAAAGTTTTCATCTGCGTCCCCGTTGGAACCACGGTGAGATTTCTCCTGCGTTGTCACGGCAACGTACTGACCTCGAGGCGTCCCCGGTGACCTTGACATGACCCCGTTGTGACCTGTGACCCCGCGTTCCGTCATGACGTAGGTGTGGGAGGAGAGACCTTTGAGCTCGTGACCTTTGCGCGAGAAGCAGACACGACATCGTGTCCTCAGCTGGTTTAAGTGAGACAGGACCTGTGGACAATGAAAAAGAAACAAAACACCAATATCATTTTCAGTCGGACGGAGCAAGAAGATAACATTTTCACGACAGTTGAAATCATTATGTAGGCCTATTCATGTATTTACTTGTTCAGCAATTCCCTCATATATTAATTCAGTCGCTATTGTATTCCTTAATTGCTTAATTTATTCAACCAACAATTCGACTGCTTGCTATCCTTTACAGAAAAAGGTTAAGTAGACTGGCTCAAAAAAGAACAAAAGAAAAAGAAAAGCAAAAGCAAACATCATATTGACAACAAGAAGAATCACATGTCAGATGACAGTAACACGATTTGGTTTTTTCAGCGTGGATGTGGGACCACCACCGCATGCCCCTCTTAAAAAAAACTTCCACGCTTCCGACCTAATTTCTGGAAGGTATTGGTTTATTTTACATTGTTCCTCAACCCTATATGTAAATCATATGCCGTCCCTAATTCCAACAAACCTGGGTAACAAAAATATATAATCGCATAACTATGATGTCATGCCCAAATGCAAACTAGCTCAGTTCTAAAACTAAAGGCTGAACAAACACAAACAACAACAACAACAACAACAAACAACAAACAACAACAACAACAACAACAACAACAAAACAACAACAACAACAACAACAAAACAACAACTGCTCCTACTCGTTTAAGACAATAAAACAAACACAAACGGACAAACAAACGGTCAAATAAAAATCGAAAAAAAGAAAAAAAAAAGGAAGTGATGTCTTATCTCCGAGTCGACTTTTAACATTGGATAAAACTACTGCTATGTCTTTGCTGAATGCAAATCATATCAAATGGACATAAGCTTCTTACATTACATAGAAAGAAGATGCACAAAACACGAATTTTTTATCTCCTAAATGAGTTCCCAGAATATCAGTTTCATGACAAAAAAGAACAGTTAGGAAAGTTTCGGAAAAAAACACATTGTAGCCCTAGATTTGATAAAGTTCACCCACACACACACACACACACACACACACACACACACACACACACACACACACAAACACAAAGGGAGAGAGAGGGTTGATGGGGAGGGAGGAAAGTTAGAGGCCTACATAAATCTGGAACATATAGGGGCATAAGTATCAACTTGCAACAACAAAAAAGAAGAAATAAACACACACACAAAATCCAAAAGACCAAAACAAGAGAAAGTCAAACAAATACAACATTCTAAGGAAAATGTAAAACAAAGAAAACAGATAATAATAAAGTTAAAAAAAACAAAGGAATACTGTACTCACCAATACAAGAACGAGACAAGACGGTACGAATTTTCGCTTATGGAAGCTTCATCAGGAAAAACAAGAACACAAAAGACAACAAAAAGCAGACGCAACACGGAACGAACAAGGTTTGAAAGAAATTTTTTTAATAATAATAATACAATCTAAAAAGCAAATTAGAAAGATAGCAAAGGGAAGAAAGATAGGAAGAGAAATAAATTGAGAAGGACAGATACCTCTTCACATACCTCCTTGTTCAGAAAGCAAAAGATTAGCGCTACCAACGCACCCTGTGGAGAAAATGAAAAAGTTTTGTCAGTCATGTTAATGGTGATCCAGTTGTGTGTGTGTGTGTGTGTGTGTGTGTGTGTGTGTGTGTGTGTGTGTGTGTGTGTGTGTGTGTGTGTGTGTGTGTGTGTGTGTGTGTGTGAATACGAGTAAACTTTATTGTCATGAAACGTAGTGTTTATAAGATACGGGAAGATAAACAACAAAATGATTTCATTGTTTCTTTTTTTGGAAGCAATTATATACAAATTCTCCCAATTTAGTTTGTACATTGTCTTCTTGCAAAAGTTGACTGTGTGTGTGTGTGTGTGTGTGTGTGTGTGTGTGTGTGTGTGTGTGTGTGTGTGTGTGTGTGTGTGTGTGTGTGTGTGTGTGTGTGTGTGTGTGTTATGTCATTTGTTGATTACCAAGAGATTTGTTTCCAAAAGTTAAATATCGTACCATGTGTTGGTGAAATCTATTTATAGATAAACCCACTTGTCTCCCAATGAACCCTTTTATTCAAAGTACCATATAAGGAGGACACTTTTTACAATAATTTCTTTTAAATGTCAACCTTATTCACTGAATTATGAAGAAGCATTTTACAAAGATGCATCTTACATTAATAAGTGAAAGTGTTTGAACCTATGTGTCATAAGTTTGACCAGGAACCAACTTGTACGGTTATACACGTGTGTGCATGCGAGTTGATATTACGGGGTTTTTTTCTGAGAAAGAAGCATTATTTCTTTTAAAGAGATTTAGTATATAATAATGTATTGATGTTGGGTTGGATGTTTTTGTACAAATCTATTTGATATTATGTTATATATTTGAAATGGACATGTGAACCAAATTACACACTATCTTTCTAAAAATCAACATGTAATAGTGGGATTAACAACTGTAATTAAGACATCAACATATATTCTTGACTACACGAAGTTTCCCCATACATATTTATTATGTTCAGAAAATCTGGATGTTGGCAAAATTATTTCGCAAGTGTATATTACCCTTCATTCTCGAAATGACACCAAATAAATATTTGATGTTTCATTGCGTGTGCATTTTTTTGGTATCCTTCGTGTTCATAAAGAGTTAGCATAAACATTCATTGACCCCATGACTGCCACAAGACGTATCAGGTACGTATTTTGCTGTAAAGAAAAAAAAAACCATCAATACTCTGACAAGAGAAACAACCGCTGTATATTGCCCATTGCACAACAAGACGATTGCCTCCCCTGGATTACATTTTCTCAGTTTTAGTATGATGGTCGTATTTTGTATTCTGCGGTATTTTATTGAGAATCTTGAAGGAATAAGGCAGAGCGCTGTTTAGAGATCTGTGCGCTTACTTCCCATTATTTATCAGATTTCATTTCATTGGTTTCTTCCGAGGTACACTTTTTTAACCACAGTCAATGACATTAAAGGCAGACAGGAGTACCTGTGAGTGCTTGACGACGGAAGCGATGACCTCATAGATGCGAGTGACCTTGACACTGGCTCCGTGCGGCCAGTAGATGACCAGGAAAAGCTGAAGTCCGAACAGTGGGACCAGTACTGACGTGGCCTTGAGCGCGCGTCTGCAAACACACACAGTATGGGAAGATATGAATGTTTGAGTGGACAGAGCGGGTTCAGTTTGCACACATAACTACAAGCTACGCGCACGTGCACACAATAAAAGTTAATACATAGGTTGATGGACACACGCGCTTACACACTGTTACTCAGAGACAAACCGGCACGGTTGGCCTAGTGGTAAGGCGTCCGCCCCGTGATCGGGAGGTCGTGGTTTCGAACCCCGGCCAGGTCATACCTAAGACTTTAAAATTGGAAATATAGTGGCTGCTCCGCCGCTGGCGTCTGGCATTATGGGGTTAGTGCTAGGACTGGTTGGTCCGGTGTCAGAATAATGTGACTGGGTGAGACATGAAGCCTGTGCTGCGACTTCTGTCTTGTGTGTGGCGCACGTTATATGTCAAAGCAGCACCGCCCTAATATGGCCCTTCGTGGTTTGTTTGTTTGTTTGTATGTTTGTTTGCTTAACGCCCAGCCGACCACGAAGGGTCATACTCAGGGCGGTGCCTTTCGTGGTCGGCTGGGCGTTAAGCAAACCGAAACAAACTCAGAGACAAAGTAGGAGAGAGAGAGAGAGAGAGAGAGAGAGAGAGAGAGAGAGAGAGAGAGAGAGAGAGAGAGAGAGAGAGAGAGAGAGAGAGAGAGAGAGAGAGAGAGAGAGAGAGAGAGAGAGAGAGAGAGAGAGTCACAGTTTACTGTATGATTGTGTTGTGGCAAGGACTAGCTGAAGGAAAGTAACATATGGACCAAACGCTATCATTCTTCTGTAATACAGTTTTCGAGTTCGAGTTGGAGTTTACTGTACCCCAAGCCCCCTGTCAAGAAGTTAACTTGTTGTGAAGTGAGAACATCACAGTCGGGGGATTGAGTACACAGCACTCCATAACACAATGGTGTGCTGACTTTGCCGACACTTCGATTCATTACCACGCGTTTCCGGAGCAAACTCACGCCGTCTGTCTCAGGCAAGAGGGCGGTACAAAACACACACACGCACAAAAGCACGCACGCACGCACCCACTGACAAGCACACACGCAAGCACTCACACCCACACACCCACAAACATGCAAGCACGCACGCACGCACACAGGCACGCACACAGGCACGCACACACTCACAAGCACGTCAAACACACACACACACACACACACTCGCACACACACACACACACACACACACACACACACACACACACACACACACACACACACACACACACACACACACATACACACACGCACTGCATTTTTTCACCAAGACCGCATACTCGTAGTTTCGTTAGTCCACCGCTCGTGGCAAAGGTAGTGAAATCGACAAGCCAGAATAGTGCGGTAATGGTCGCGCTGAGCAGGATAACACGCTTTTCTGTATCTCTATTTTTTTTAGCCTACTGAGTTTGTTTTTAATTCAAACATATCATATCTATAGTTTTTGGAATTAGGGACCGACAAGGAATAAGATGAAATTGTTTCTAAATCGATTTCGGACAATTAATTTTAATCATAATTTTGATATTTTTAATTTTCAGAGCTTGTTTGTAATCCAAATATAACATATGTATATGTTTTTGGAATCAGAAAATGACGAAGAATAAGATGAAATTGTTTTTGGATCGTTTAAGAATTTATTTTTTTTAATGACAAGTTTCCCATTTTTAATGACCAAATTCATTAATTATTTTTTAAGCCACCAAGCTGAAATGTAATACCGAAGTCCGGCCTTCGTCGAAGATTGTTTTGCCAAAATTTCAATCAATTTGATTGAAAAATGAGGGTGTGACAGTGCCGCCTCAACTTTTACAAAATGCCGAATATGACGTCATCAAAGGTATTTATCGAAAAAAAACCAAAAAACCTCCGAGGATATCATTCCCAGGAATTCTTATGTCAAATTTCATAAAGATCGGTCCAGTAGTTTAGTCTGAATCGCTCTCTACACACACAGACACAGACACAGACACAGACACACACACACACACACACACACACACACACACACACACACACACACACACACACACACACACACACATACACCACGACCCTCGTCTCGATTCCCCCTCTATGTTAAAACATTTAGTCAAAAATTGACTAAATGTAAAAAGGAGAGAACAGACAACCAGCAACAAGTACAGCGTTATCAAGGAAAGACAATTTGCACCGGGCAACCGAGACCGCACCCTATCAAAATCTCACCCCGAGACGATGACGAATGAAACTGGATGTGATAAGAAACTGATTAGCGAGAAGTGTCGAGGCAAGCACAGACTAATCAATTATGGCTTCACAATGTTGTTGATATTCGCGGGCTGGTAACTGACCCTTGTACGTCAACCATGATTACTAACAAATATATATATTTTTTTTTTCCTGACACTGACATTTTGAAATCTTTCTGTAAGCTCAATCTATGATTGCTTTTGACAACATCGGCCCACATAACCTTTTGGACTGCAACGGTTGGTGTAAAGGTGTTTCTGCTTTTCTTTTTCAACACATGCTATCAAATAATCATCTCAACGCCCATGGGTGATTGGGCCAAAAAAAAAAAAAATAGGTCTGTTTACGGTAACCCGACCGACCCTAGTTTTTAGGCCCGACCCTAATCTTTTTTTTGGATCGTCTGAAAAAAAACAAAAAAAACCCGCATCCAAAATAGAGCTGTTTGCGCTCAAACAGCAGACGACAGAAGGGAGGTAAGCTCAAAGTACTGTTTATAGTTATGTTGGGCAAAAACAGGGATTGATGAGAAGAAATGAACTGTGAAACATCATAGAGAGGGGAGAAAAAAAAGAAAAAAATGGAAAAAAAAATAAATAAAAAAAGCCGACCTACCGACCCTATTTTTTTTACCCTATGTTACCGTAAACAGACCTATTTTTTTTTTGGCCTTGTATCTTTCTTTTTGAAAACTTGGCTCTTGCGTCTTTATAAATAGCCCTACGCAATCAGGTTAATGCTGTGTGTTAGAGCATTCAATAACAAACAAAAACAACACCAAGTTAGTAATTCTGGGTACGAACAAACTTAACCTTAGTCTCCATGTTTCAGAATTTCTCTTGCTGCAAAATACCCGTTCTCTTCTTGTTTGTCTATTCGTTGTCCACCCGTCTGTCTCTCTCAGTCTCTCGTACAACCCAAAATCCAGTCTTCATCTTACTGTATTTTTTCTGTTTTTACTTCTTGTTCTATGTGTTGATTTTAAGTTGCCTTGCTTCCGGACGGTCAAGTCCACTTTGTTCACCTGCAAATTATTTTCTCCCCCTCGTACATACACATTGTGTTTGATGCAATAAAAATTCGCCTTCGCCTTCTCTCTCTGATAATGAATGTGTGTCTGCCTGTATGTATGCTTTCTCTCTCTCTCTCTCTCTCTCTCTCTCTCTCTCTCTCTCTCTCTCTCTCTCTCTCTCTCTCTCTCTCTCTCTCTCTCTCTCTAAATACATTCAATGTACCCACCTGTAGCTACTGGGTTCATTGGGGTGAGAGGTCAGCTGGGTCAGTAGAATTCTCAGGATGGACATTAGGAAGAGCAGGTTGACCTGAAACAACAGAAACAACAGAAACAAAAGATCCTGTAATCCATGTTAGAGTTCGGTGGGTTATAGAAACACAAAGATACCAGCATGCCTCCGCCGAAATCGCCGTATGGCTGCCCAACGGCGAGGTAAAAAACCGGCCATAGCAAGCCTACATGTAGGCCTAAAACCCACTCGTGCAAAAAACACAAGTGTACGAGAGTTTCAGCCCATGAACGAAGAAGAAGGAGAAGAACATGTGTCCAGGGTCGAGGTGCACGAGAACTTTACCAACCGGTCGGGACCCAGCATTGGTTGAAATTCAGATTTCTTGTGATTTCAACGAATCAGACCCCGCGGTTATTTCTCTCCTGTTTGGGTGGCACCCACTGTCGCTTCGTGCACTTTAGCACTGGTGTTGGCGTGGTCTTATCCCATGTAAAACCCTGGCCACACCTGAGTGAGTCAAACCGATAACACGAAAAGGCCTGTTGTTAACCCGTGATTTGTAACAAATGTTTTACAAATCACGTAAATGCGCCCAATATTTTCTTGTCATCTCCAAAGTCAAGGGATCTGTAAGATTTTTTAATTTAAAATTTTTTTTTTATTACTTTATTGTCCCATCGCTGGGAAATTCGGGTCGCTTCCTCCCAGTGGAAAGCTAGCAGCAACAGAGTCGCGCTACCCCAAAGTCAAGGGATCTATTAGATTGTTTTATATATTTTTTCATTACTTAATTGTCCCATCGCAGGGAAATCCGGGTCGATTTCTCCCAGTGAAAAGCTAGCAGCAACAGAGTCGCGCTACCCCAAAGTCAAGGGATCTATTAGATTTGTTTCTCCATTACTTTATTGTCCCATCGCAGGGAAATAAGGGTCGCTTCCTCCCAGTGGAAAGCTAGCAGCAACTGAGTCGCGCTACCCCAAAGTCAAGGGATCTATTAGATTTTTTTCAAATTTTTTTCATGACTTTATTGTCCCATCGCTGGGAAATTCGGGTTTGTTTTCTTTGTTATGCTAAAAATCGTAATATTTTATCAATCGGGCCCAAACCACCACCCCACAACCCAGCATAGAGGCTCTAAACAACAAATATCAATAATAATAATTTAAAAGGCATGTATTACGTTGTGGAATGCGATATTTTTACATTTTTACATTTTTACAAACGCACACACAAAACACAAGGCATTTGGAGTAACGGATAACCGAGTAATCACAGGCATGCGCAATTCTGCAAGTATTATCTGTCGCAGACATTGATCAGATATCTTTTTGCATGTTGTGAAGTCGGTCGCATTTAGTTGTAAATCCCTCTATAAGAAAAAAAAGAAAAAAAGTACCAAGTCTTGCTATTTCTGGCATTCGAGAGATCAGCAATCTTGAAGAATAATGTTCGCAGCTTGGAGGATCGATCAGAAACATCGTGGGGGTGTGATTTCCACAGCACCGATAACCCCTGCATCGGTCAGTGTTAGCTCCCTTGTTTGCTCTATCGGATTAGTCTGCTCTACGTCAAGTCGGCTGAGGTCTCTCGTGGCTACTGGACATGAATGGTAACAAGATACATCTGATGAAGGTTATATGTATATACATTTAGATGTTTTCATTGCCGACTTCAACGAGACGCGAACGTCTTTGTGATGTACGTCGATCTGCTGGTTACTTGTCGCATTTTCTCCAGGGGAATTTTTTGCAACAGACTTATGAGAATTATATGCTAATAGTTACAGCAAGTGACGGCGCTTGTGACGCCAAGCTGGATCTAAGGGGGGGGGGGGGGGGATTCCTGGATTCTGGAACCCCCCCGCCCCCCCCCCCTTTCCAGGCAGATGTACCTTTCTTCTCAAAGAGAAGCCCAAAATGTCAAATTCAAAAGCTAAATTTCAACAGCATCTGGGGGGCAAGGCACAAAACTCCCCGCCTGGCTAGCCCCTGTACCCCGGCCTGATTTTGGAAGCCCCTCTCTCTCTCGTGTATCAGGTCAAACCCTGCCACAGACCATCTACAAACTGCGACAGAAAAACACTTGTCTACATGTATCGAGACTGACGCTGTGTCGGATTTTGGTCAAGCCAAGCAACGGCGATATGATTCTTCCCTAGATATCGATGATGATTTCCTAGAATTATACCGTCTTTTGGGTCTGTGGCATCAAAGACGAGGTTGTTATGGCGTCAACGCTCGCGATGAGATTTTGAAAACCTGATTTCTTGAAGGGGTGGGTGGGGGAGAGGGGAGCTTTATCGAAGAAGCGAGGAGACGCCCGGTTTGTGGTGATATCTTTCTAGCAAACCAGACATTTACGATCCTAATCTAAATTATTCAGGTTAGGTTGTCCGACAAAATGTATTATGATCTTTATAACGCTATTCAAAATTATTCAGGTTGGTTTGTCAGACGAGACTTGCGAAGACCTTTATGACCCGAATCTAAATTAATCAGATAAGTTTGTCAGATAGAGCCAAAGTTCAGGCAAACACCAGATTGACAAAGGTGATAAAGTCAAGACGCGTTCTTGCTGGTAGTATGTTTAACATATGTACTTCGTATACAGCCCTTCTCGCATTTGTCACGATCACGTACGTCATTTTCAATCTAAACGGAAGTGTTCCACGTTTGAACACACTTCTTGTACTAGGAGAGTCAACAGCACAGATCGAGGGGAAAGTCCCCTGGTAACGCCCAGTGAGAGGTACCCGTCTTGCATCGTGCAGTGTCTGGGTACTTGTGGAGCCAGCCACCCGGTTTATTCACTTTTTGTTCCCACCCGTAAGACCCGCCCACCCCACTTTGCATGCTGCAGACATGCGACGACACCCATACCTGGTTACTATTCCTTTCTTGAGGTTTGAGGTTTGACGCAGGAATCTTATAATGTATAATGTGTGTGAATGCCAATGTGGCGGTTAATCTGAATTTCAGTCATTGTTGATTGAATGCTATTTAATTCTACTTGCAAAAGTAGCACACATTGTGAACACTATTTCGTGTTTAACATGTATGCTACATTTTCCAGTGGAGTTATACGAGTATAGTATGTCGTACGGTGTTTACAGCAGGTTACAAAAAGTATGTTAGAAAGTGGAACACTTTAAATTGCAATGTGATCTTACTCCATGTATATTTTAGACCAAGGATGGTGTATATTATGACACGAGAAGCCTTTACTTACCGCGATACAGAGGAAGTTAGGTGTGTAGATGATCCATTCAAATCCTTCAATGTTTTTCACCCAACACCTGCAATATCAACATCATCATCATCATCATCATCATCATCTTTAGCAGCAGCAGCAGCAGTAGAAGCATCGCCGTGGTCGTTATTCTCGTAGTTGGAATTTTTCATAAACTAACAAAAACACCCCCCACACACACACACACACATATACACACACACACACACATACACACACACACCAACCCAACCAACCGACCCACCCCACCCCTCCCATCTTACCCAACTCTCAATCACAAACAAACACAGGAGCAAACTCTTCACACACAAAAAGCCATGAAACGCAAGGGAGCTTACTCGTTGTCGTTCCTGACGGTCCTGATGACAATGTACACCATGACTGGCAGCCAGGGTCCGCCTGGCACAGAGAGAATTAAACACAGCACTGAATGTCACTTGATTGGTAGTGCAGTGGAAACACCCTTTTGAGACCCCCCAATTTTAGTCTCCCACCGTTTTAAGACTTTTCTGTTCATAACATCAGTCAATTTATCTACATTTTTGGACTCCCTTCTTTTCAAGACGTAATTGTTAAAGGTCTTAAACAGAGGGTTCCAATGTACGTGCATTGCACTATACGAACTCCGGAAATAACTCTTTTACTTGTGTATGGGTTGTGGACGAGTTTGCTTTCCCTTGGTTTTACTTGGTGTTCCTAAGAACACAGGTTTTTTTTCTGGGAAACAAGGGAACGCAGCTCTTCCACAACCCATACAATCTTGACAGCATCTCTCTCTCTCTCTCTCTCTCTCTCTCTCTCTCTCTCTCTCTCTCTCTCTCTCTCTCTCTCTAACACACACACACACACACACACACACACACACACACACACACACACACACACACACTCTGACTCTCCCTCCTTCTCTCACAAACACACATACACATTCAGACACACGGACACACAGGAAGGGAGAGAGAGAGAGAGAGAGAGAGAGAGAGAGAGAGAGAGAGAGAGAGAGAGAGAGAGAGAGAGAGAGAGAGAGAGAGAGAGAGAGAGAGAGAGAGAGAGAGAGAGAGAAAGTGTGTGTATAATCTGTGAATGAGATGGAGAGAGAGAGAGAGAGAGAGAGAGAGAGAGAGAGAGAGAGAGAGAGAGAGCGATAGAGAGGGACTCGGAAAGAGAGGGAGAGAAAGTAGTGTAGGATGGAGGGGGACAGTTTGATTTAAATGTCCATACAATGTCATGAGGGGAAACGGCAAGGGTGACTGGTCGATATCTTTTCTGACAAGGCACACGCGTCTGTAAAAGCCCAATTAAATCAACATTTACAATTAACACCAGTCAACAAAGTCTAAAAAGAGCAGAAACATTCAAACAAAGAACCTGAACAAGTTTAAGTTGTAACGGGGGTTTTCTGCACTAAGAATCTGTGAGAAGCGGGATAACTGTGCCTCAGATCGAACACACAGCAGGCAAGTTTTCCATTTGCGGCGGTTAATCAATATGTGTCTCCTAATTCGCAATGTGAGAGTAAGATGCACTGAGATTGTCTGTCAGAAAAAGCAAGCTATATACGAAGGATGACTTTTCAGTCGGGCAGTGGTAGGCAGACTGAAACTGTGTTTTGAGTGTGTGTACAGGGTGACCCCCCCCCCCCCCCCAATGCAACCCATAGAAATGCTAATAACTTCTACAGCTAATGACCGAATTTGGTATACATTGCCTTCAGTGTATGCATGCCCAATCCACAAAGTGGCAAGTTTATCGATCATAGGGTCTGGCTTTTGTGCACTTAAAAATAATCCGGATTCGGGGATCGACTTAACAGTATGAGAATCTAAAACAAGAATGTTAGGTTATTGAAACGTTTTATTGTTGACAAAACAAAACGTTGCACTTTTCGTACGTCGACCATGTGGCCTTTTAAGTGGACAGACAGATATGATACAAACAATGTAAACTTGGCCAAAATATTATTGCTACAAATTGCTCACCCAAATTAAAGCATTACTTTCCGTGTAATTTCATTCAAACTTAATATGCCAGTTAAGGCCGTTCACTTGACTATTAGGATCACGTTTTGGATTAAAGATATCATTTACAGGGATCACGTGACCGCCGCTCAAATAAGGGTACCCTCAAAATCAACCTGACAAAAACGGAAGGGCCCAATTAAAAAATCGACAAAAAAATCACAATAGGCAAAACTTTGCAACTTTTACAAACGAGAAGAAAGACAATTCAATTATTTACCCTGAATAGGTTGCTTTGTTTAGCTAGCTTGTGTATTGCGTGTGCTATGCTATTCCTACAAATGCAGGTGTCGGTCGCAAGAGCGGTCAAACACGGGACTTTTTGCGTCCTTTTTTAGGGGTGTCATAACAAAAAGCACTTGACTTTAAGGCCTTGTCACACTTGACCGGATAGAGCCTCCGAACGTGTAACGGATGACATATTTGTTTATCCGCTGATGTTCGTCAATGTTCGTTTTATGTTCGTTTTATGTCCGTTTTATGTTCGGAACATTCGTTTCATGTCAGGTGATGTGCGGTGTGTCGGCCTGCATCCGTGAGAAAGTTTTGTGCATGCACAAAACTTGAAACGGACAGTGACGAACAAGAATATTCGTTTGCTGTCCTGTGCATGTCCGTTCTGTCCTGTATATCTCCTGTCAGTGTTCGTAATTCCTTCGTTTATATACTGCAGGTGTACGGGGGGGATACGTTATCCAGTCCGTAGATGGAACTTGAACGCATACGCCACGCATTAACCGGACCTTAAACGAACACCTAACGGACAAACACAGGATGCCTGCAGGATAAACACCGGACACGACGAATAGACAAACGAATTGAAAAACGGATAAAACGTACAGAACTGATGAATACAGCATACCTACAGAATACCTGCAGGACAACTTCAGGGGGAGGAACTGACTACCGGAAGAACCTGATCATCCCAGGGCATATAAAAAGGTTGTTAACAATGTTAAGGGGTTTTGGATTTTATAGTTTTGTTTGCAAAGTTTTATATTTATAAGAGTAAGTTACAAGAGACAAGGCCACTGTTAGAAATATTTGCAAGAAATTTGAAATACAGATTTGAAATAGAAAAATATTCCAGTTTCAATTCTGGTAACATTACCAAATTTGTAGAATTATGGTCCCCATATGAAGAGTTGGTTAGGTAGTACGCTAGGTTGTGCAGAGATGTGATGATTTGTGTATATATATATATGTGTTTTTGTTTTGATTTTTGTTTGTTTGTTTGTTTGTTTTTTTGTTTGACGGTATTATCAACTGACTGTATTATTATCAAGCAGGTAATACGTCCATAATGTCAAGTATTGTAATCTGCATGTTATGTTAAGCTCCGGCCTTACTTGTAGGCGAACGGTATGTTATATGTCCGTCTGTCTGTTATGTCCTAATGTTGTAAAAAAAAAAAAAGGTGGTTGTTTCCTGCACTCGCCCGTTGATGTCCGTTAGGCCTATGTGTTCGGTTTGTCCGGAATGAATCCTGTGCGCGTTCTGATTGGCCGGTGCATGTTCGTTTGTTGTTCGTCAATCATTCGGAGACACTTGGCTGGTTGAACTGTAGCCGTGCGTTACATGTTCGTTACCGGTACGTTTCAACCGTTCCATGTTCGGTGCAAATACGGCCGTGGTTTGGATTTTTCTACCGGACTGACCACTTTGCCGACGGATAAACAAATATGC
>NC_090256.1:42497768-42499673 GCF_037325665.1 Littorina saxatilis
ATGAGATAGTTGTGGCCCTTACCATGTCTTGGTACATGAGAGAGTTGTTGGCTTTTACCGTGTCCTGGTACATGAGAGAGTTGTGTCCCTTACTGTGTCTTGGTACATGAGAGAGTTGTGGCCCTTACCGTGTCTTGGTACATGAGAGAGTTGTGGCCCTTACCGTGTCTTGGCACATGATAGAGTTGAGTCCCTTATCGTGTCTTGGTACATGAGAGAGTTGTGTCCCTTACCATGTCTTGGTACATGAGAGAGTTGTGTCCCTTACAGTGTCTTGGTACATACGCGAGTTGTGTCCCTTACGATGTTTTGGTACATGAGAGAGTTGTGTCCCTTACCGTGTCTTGGTACATGAGAGAGTTGTTGGCCCTTACCGTGTCTTGGTACATGAGAGAGTTGTGTCCCTTACCATGTCTTGGTACATGAGAAAGTGGTGTCCCTTACCGTGCCTGGGTACATGAGAGAGTTGTGTCCCTTATCGTATCCTGGTACATAAGCGAGTTGTGTCCCTTACCGTGCCTTGGTACATGAGAGAGTTGTGTCCCTTACCATGTCTTGGTACACATGAGAGAGTTGTGTCCCTTACCATGTCTTGGTACATAAGCGAGTTGTGTCCCTTACCATGTCTTGGTACATAAGCGAGTTGTGTCCCTTACCATGTCTTGGTACATAAGAAAGTCGTGTCCCTTACCGTGTCCTGGTACATGAGCGTGTCGTGGTTGGGGTTGTGCAGACGGTCGTTGAAGACGAGGTTCTCCCACAGCATCATCACCACGTTGGTCAGGATGAACGACGCCAGCAGCTGCACGTGGATTTGAACCCGGTGCTGCTCGCGGAGCTTGCTGTGGACAATAAGAAGAGCATGGTAAGGCCAACAACAATCTTTGTTTCCTTCACAAGGCCAAACACTTGCGGTCGGTAGGTCGGTACCTTTTATTTTGAAATGTTTTGATGGATAAGATGATGAGATGAGATGAGATGAGATGAGATGAGATGAGATGAGATGAGATGATGAGATGAGATGAGATAAGAAAATTTTCATTGTACATAAACCTGGAAATGTGTCTTTTAGCACCACATCGCATTACACACAGACAACAATGGATGGTTGTTTCTATTTACTCAGGCGTATGTGGCTTTTTGTTTGCCGGAAATCGCGCGAATTAAGCTATCAGAATGTCGAAGAAGGTTAACTTCCTGGTGGAGTCGGTATAATCGAGAACAAATCTGTTTTGGAAGGTCAAAACAAGTTCTAGGTTCGGGAGGAAGATATAATTTTTATAGTCGATCAGGGAACTGGAAACAAGAAACTTGTTAGGTGCCGAATATCAACTAAAGAGAATTAGCAAACAAGAATGAGATCCTGGAGGGATTGACAAAATTCTCCCAAAAGTGCCATCCAAACTTCGGTCAAAAGGACAGAGATGAACAGCTAAAGGAGGATTTGAACCTGTTGCTGCTCGCTTCCGGACAACAAAAAATGTCGGATGATGGATGGCCGGAGGGAAGTAAAGTAAATTTGATGGGAGCTCATGCTGACGTAGCCAACTACAAAGAGGAGGAAGAAGTCTGTGTGTGTGTGTGTGTGTGTGTGTGTGTGTCACAGTGTGTGTGTGTGCGCGTGTGTGCGTGCGCGCGCGCGTGTGTGTGTGTGTGTGTATGTGCGTGCGTGCATGCGTGCGTGCGCGTGTGTATGTGTGTGTGTGTGTGCGTGTGTGTGTGTGTGTATTAGTTTTCCTATCACACGTGGTGTTGACCATAACATGTCACGGTTGTATTCCAGCTACGATGAATGAGCTTTGGGACAGACGATATCCGATTTGAATGCACATCTGCACTGACATAAGTCGTTGCGAAAACAACAACAACAAAAACACATACAGACACAAAATGATGAACAGAAAA
>NC_090256.1:42499873-42509873 GCF_037325665.1 Littorina saxatilis
GGGGGGGGGGGGGTGCTGAGAGAGAGTGAGAAAGGGGGTAGTCACACGCACAAACAGACACAGGTGCTAACCTCAAAATCACCCATACACAGATTAAACTACGGACATAAAGCACATAACGATCACCTATGATTGGTTATATAAGGTAATATAATTATGATGACATCCCCATTTTGCGTGAGTAAGAATCCTCAATGCCCAACATTGACACGATATTAGAAATGAATACACTTGAAAAAAAATAAAGATATTACAATTGAATAAACTTGAGAAAAAAAGTCACCTACCCCAGCCGACAAGGTAGTAGCCGAGGATGGACTTGGGCGTCTCGAACGCCTTGACGATGAGTCTGTGCAGGTGAAAGCCCTCGAGGAACATCCAGCAGAACGTGCAGCTCCACGCATAGCGAGTCAACACATAGAGGATCTTGCACCCCACCTGGCACAGGTAAGAGACGGACATGTGTTAATCAACTGTGGAAGGAACAATGCATGTAGTGTTGCAGAACGTGCAGAACGTGCCTGCTCTTGCATGCACCCCACCTGGCAAGGGTGAGAGAAGGACAGGTGTTATTGAACATGCAGCGAGAACACTGCACGCCAGGTGCTTGGAGCAATGCGTGTCGTGTTGCAGAACGTGCAGCTCCACGCGTAGCCATGCAGTCAGCACATAGAGGATCTTGCAACCCACCAGTTACAGGTAAGAGAAGGACAGGTGTTGATCAGCCGGGAGCAATATGAAGTACTCGTCTTTAGCATATCACCACATACATGTCCCTAATAGGTTAGGTACCCGTGAGGAAATAAGCCCCCCCCCCCCCCCCCCTGATCGCATAACTGGTCATGTTTGCTTCTGTGACTGGTCGACGGACGACATAATCATTATGACAATGTGTACCATTAGTAGATAAGACGCCAGTCTCCCAAGCGGAAGTTAACGGGTTCGAATCCCGGCCGCGCTTGGTGGGTCAAGGGTGGAATGCCTTATCCACCTTCGTGTGTACACGGGAGCACACGATCAAGTGCACACGGAAAAGATCCTGTAAGCCATGTCAGAGTTCGGTGGGTTATAGAAACACGAACATAGCAAGCAAGCATCGCGGCGTATGGTTACCTGCAAGGCGGGGTAAAAACGGGCATACACGTAAAAGCCGTGACAGTTCCAGCACATGAAGGAAGAAGTATATTTAAGACAGGCAAGTAAAACGTACACAAATAACATCCTCAGTATCACAGGTGAATCGGTATCAGTCAAAGCACATGGATCATACCGTGAGAGAGTTGTGGCCCCTTACCGTATCTTGGTACATGAGAGAGTTATGGCCTCTTACCCTATCCAGGTATACCTTACCGAGTCCTGGTATATGAAAGAGTTGTGGCCCTTACTGAGTCCTGGTATTTGAAAAAGTTGTGGCCCTTGCCGAGTCCTGGTATATGAAAGAGTTGTGGCCCTTACCGTGTCCTGGTATATGAAAGAGCTGTGGCCCTTACCGTGTCCTAGCTGGTATACGAGAGAGTTGTGGCCCTTACAGAGTCCTGGTATATGAAAGAGTTGTGGCCCTTACCGTGTCCTGGTATATGAAAGAGTTGTGGCCCTTACCGTGTCCTAGCTGGTATACGAGAGTTGTGGCCCCTTACCGAGTCCTGGTATATGAAAGAGTTGTGGCCCTTACCGAGTCCTGGTATATGAAAGAGTTGTGGCCCTTACCGTGTCCTGGTACATGAGAGAGTTGTGGCCCTTACCGTGTCCTGGTATATGAAAGAGTTGTGGCCCTTACCGTGTCCTAGCTGGTATACGAGAGAGTTATGGCCCTTACAGAGTCCTGGTATATGAAAGAGTTGTGGCCCTTACCGTGTCCTGGTATATGAAAGAGTTGTGGCCCTTACCGTGTCCTAGCTGGTATACGAGAGAGTTGTGGCCCCTTACCAAGTCCTGGTATATGAAAGAGTTGTGGCCCTTACCGAGTCCTGGTATATGAAAGAGTTGTGGCCCTTACCGTGTCCTGGTACATGAGAGAGTTGTTGGCCTTAACCGTGTCCTGGTACATGAGAGAGTTGTGGCCCCTTACCGAGTCCTGGTACATGAGAGAGTTGTGTCCCTTACCATGTCTTGGTACATGAGATAGTTGTGGCCCTTACCATGTCTTTGTACATGAGAGAGTTGTTGGCTTTTACCGTGTCCTGGTACATGAAAGAGTTGTGTCCCTTACCGTGTCTTGGTACATGAGAGAGTTGTGGCCCTTACCGTGTCTTGGTACATGAGAGAGTTGTGTCCCTTACCGTGTCTTGGTACATGAGAGAGTTGTGTCCCTTATCGTGTCTTGGTACATGAGAGAATTGTGTCCCTTACCATGTCTTGGTACATGAGAGAGTTGTGTCCCTTACCGTGTCTTGGTACATAAGCGAGTTGTGTCCCTTACGATGTGTTGGTACATGAGAGAGTTGTGTCCCTTACCGTGTCTTGGTACATGAGAGAGTTGTTGGCCCTTACCGTGTATTGGTACATGAGAGAGTTGTGTCACTTACAGTGTCTTGGTACATGACAGAGTTGTGTCCCTTATCGTATCCTGGTACATAAGCGAGTTGTGTCCCTTACCGTGCCTTGGTACATGAGAGAGTTGTGTCCCTTACCATGTCTTGGTACACATGAGAGAGTTGTGTCCCTTACCATGTCTTGGTACATAAGAAAGTCGTGTCCCTTACCATGTCTTGGTACATGAGATAGTTGTGGCCCTTACCATGTCTTGGTACATGAGAGAGTTGTGTCCCTTACCATGTCTTGGTACATAAGCGAGTTGTGTCCCTTACCATGTCTTGGTACATGAGATAGTTGTGGCCCTTACCATGTCTTGGTACATGAGAGAGTTGTGTCCCTTACCATGTCTTGGTACATAAGCGAGTTGTGTCCCTTACCATGTCTTGGTACATGAGAGAGTTGTGTCCCTTACCATGTCTTGGTACATAAGAAAGTCGTGTCCCTTACCGTGTCCTGGTACATGAGCGTGTCGTGGTTGGGGTTGTGCAGACGGTCGTTGAAGACGAGTTTCTCCCACAGCATCATCACCACGTTGGTCAGGATGAACGACGCCAGCAGCTGCACGTGGATTTGAACCCGGTGCTGCTCGCGGAGCTTGCTGTGGACAATAAGAAGAGCATGGTAAGGCCAACAACAATCTTTGTTTCCTTCACAAGGCCAAACACTTACGGTCGGTAGGTCGGTACCTTTTATTTTGAAATGTTTTGATGGATAAGATGATGAGATGAGATGAGATGAGATGAGATGAGATGAGATGATGAGATGAGATGAGATAAGAAAATTAAAGTGTCCATTTTCATTGTACATAAACCTGGAAATGTGTCTTTTAGCACCACATCGCATTACACACAGACAACAATGGATGGTTGTTTCTATTTACTCAGGCGTATGTGGCTTTTTATTTGCCGGAAATCGCGCGAATTAAGCTATCAGGATGTCGAAGAAGGTTAACTTCCTGGTGGAGTCGGTATAATCGAGAACAAATCTGTTTTGGAAGGTCAAAACAAGTTCTAGGTTCGGGAGGAAGATATAATTTTTATAGTCGATCAGGGAACTGGAAACAAGAAACTTGTTAGGTGCCGAATATCAACTAAAGAGAATTAGCAAACAAGAATGAGACCCTGGAGGGATTGACAAAACTCTCCCAAAGTGCCATCCAAACTCCGGTCAAAAGGACAGAGATGAACAGCTAAAGGAGGATTTGAACCTGTTGCTGCTCGCTTCCGGACAGCAAAAAATGTCGGATGATGGATGGCCGGAGGGAAGTAAAGTAAATTTCATGGGAGCTCATGCTGACGTAGCCAACTACAAAGAGGAGGAAGAAGTCTGTGTGTGTGTGTGTGTGTGTGTGTGTGTGTGTGTGTGTGTGTGTGTGCGTGTGTGCGTGTGTGTGCGCGCGCGCGCGCGTGTGAGTGTGTATGTGCGTGCGTGCGTGCGTGCGCGTGTGTATATGTGTGTGTGCGTGTGTGTGTGTGTATTAGTTTTCCTATCGCACGTGGTGTTGACCATAACATGTCACGGTTGTATTCCAGCCACGATGAATGAGCTTTGGGACAGACGATATCCGATTTGAATGCACATCTGCACTGACATAAGTCGTTGCGAAATCAACAACAACAAAAACACATACCGACACAAAATGATGAACAGAAAAAAAGAGAGAGAGAGAGAGAGAGAGAGAGAGAGAGAGAGAGAGAGAGAGAGAGAGAGAGAGAGAGAGAGAGAGAGAGAGAGAGAGAGAGAGAGAGAGAGAGGGAAACATTATAAGAGAGGCAGAAAGAAATCCAGCTGGTGAGCAAAGTATCTCTGTGTAAGAGGGTGAATGGCCAGTTAACTGGTTTCCAATCATTCCTCTCCTGTCCTTTGAAGTATCTCTATACGCGTCTCATGAGAAAGTAAACAAAACAATTTCTGAGATCGATAGATAGATCAGGGAACGGACAATGATAAGGAAGGGTAGTGGGTGGGGGAAAAAAGAGAGAGAGAGAGAGAGAGAGAGAGAGACAGACAGACAGACAGACAGACAGACAGAGACAGAGAGACAGAGAGATTGTGTGTGTACTCTGTGAGTGAGTGAGAGAGAGAGGGTGAGGGTGAAAGAGAGAGAAAACAGAGAAAGAGAGAGAGAGAGAGAGCGAGAGAGAGAGAGAGAGAGAGAGAGAGAGGGAGAGAGAGAGAGAGAGAGAGAGAGAGAGAGAGAGAGGGAGAGAGAGAGCGATAGAGAAGGAGATCGAGAAAGAGAGGGAGAGAAAGAGAGGGAGAGAAAGAGAGGGAGAGAGAGAGAGAGAGCGAGAGAGAGAGAGAGAGAGAGAGAGAGGGAGAGAGAGAGAGAGCGATAGAGAAGGAGATCGAGAAAGAGAGGGAGAGAAAGAGAGGGAGAGAAAGAGAGGGAGAGAGAGAGAGAGAGAGAGAGAGAGAGAGAGAGAGAGAGAGAGAGAGAGAGAGAGAGAGAGAGAGAGAGAGAGAGAGAGAGAGAGAGAGAGAGCGATAGTGAGGGAGATCGAGAAAGAGAGGGAGAGAAAGAGAGGGAGAGAAAGAGAGAGAGAGAGAGAGAGAGAGAGAGAGAGAGAGAGAGAGAGAGAGAGAGAGAGAGAGAGAGAGAGAGAAGTCTGAAGTCTGAAGTCTGAATATTTTAATGAGTAGGCCTTGGGCCCTTTTCATGGAAATGAGCACATCTCAAGGACCAGCATACAAATGCACATATTGAACAAAAACAAGAACATCCTACTTGTATCGCCCTGTTTCGTTTACGGATTATGGATTACGAATGGAAAGCGCCTTCATGACAAATGTAGAAAAGCGTAGCAATAGCGGCTTACTAGTGTTTGAGAACAGCATGGTTAATTTAAACAATGATGGGATTCTAGTGTATTTTCGTGGAATATAATATTCTCTTAACTCAGCATATTTAGGGCATACTAAAACAAAGTGGACTTCATCTTCAACACTGCTACAACAAAATGGACAAGATAAATCAGCGGAGGTTGCATTTAAATTAAAGCGAAATCGATGCACTTTCAGAGGAGATACTCCCAATCTAAGTCTAATCAGAAGATTTCTAGCTTTAATATGTTTCAAATCACTTAAATAGTTGGATAATCTTAGGGTTGATTTGAAGGTTCTGTACAGAGAGAAACGTTCACTTCCTTGTACATTTTCAAGCCAGGTTTGCTTGTAGGATGAAATAAGTGTTTCTTTAAATGCTGTTAGGAACGCCCTCTCATCGCCAACACCTTGGTTTTCCCATACTTCATCAAAACCGTACATGTACAGAGTGTAACAGATCGAGGAGGCCCATGTTTTCTTATTTTGTTCATGGAGATATTTCAGCATTTTATACGCCTTGCTCGGAAGGCGATGATGTGGCATCCTCAATATACGTAGCCAAAAACGAATGCATTTAACAAAGCTGTTTATAAACAAGGGGTACCTTCCCGTTTCTCCATAAACCATAGCATTTGGTGTTCTCATACTCGTATTCAAAAAACGTTTAAGTGCGAATAAATGAACTCTCTCTATAGGTGTATGGTCTGCTTCAACCCCCCAGACTTCGGCACCATATGACAGCATCGGTTGAATCTGTGCGTCGAAAAGCTTGAAAAAAATAGCTGGAGATCTGTCACCCAGTTGCCATAAACATTTTAGAATACCAATGACTCCCTTTTTCCCTTTTGCAGCAAAATCATTAAGAGTGTGAGAGAAGGACAGGCGTGTAGACAACCATACTCCTAAATACTTATACATGTTCAAAACGCTCATAGGATGTCCACCATACACCCATCTTTCTCGCAAGGCCAAGTGACCACCGTTCCGAAAAACAACAATATTAGATTTGTCTAAATTAACTTCAAGTCCAAGACGTCTAGACGAATCCCACAGAATGTTTAACTGATTCTGGAGCCCACATACAGAATCTGAAATAAGAATAATATCATCTGCAAACATCAGAATGAGTATTTCAAAAAAGTCTGGAATAAGTTGAATACCATGTTTTCCCTTCTGGACAATATCATTAGCTAGCTCATTAATTAGTAGAGAAAACAAAACTGGACTACAAATTTCTCCCTGTTTTAGACCCCTTGGGCACATAAAGGAGTCCGAAAAATCACTTCCTGATCGCACTTTTGCTTTTACCACGTCATACATACAGCTGAGCGCCTGGTACATCTTTCCTTTAACTCCATTTTTCTTCAAAGTTTTCCACAACGTAGTTCTTACAACTGAATCAAAAGCTTTACGAAAGTCAATAAAAGCGACATACAACTTCTTGTGTGTCAATAACTGCTTCTGTACCAAAGCTTGTAGTGTAAAAATATGGTCAACGGTACTATAGCCTCTGCGAAAACCAGCTTGACTCTCATTTAGTATTTCATGTTTTTCGATCCAATTCGTCAATCTGTTGTTCAAAATGTAGCTATACAATTTGCTGCATATACATAGTAATGAGATACCTCTGTAATTATCAGGATTATTCTTATCACCTTTCTTGTGAAGGGGATGAATTATGGCTTCCGTCCATACATCAGGGTAAAGTCCTGAGGTAAACAATTTATTGAAATATTTTGTAAGAAACGGCACAACAGCTGTGGCGGAATTCTTGAAGAACTCCCCAATTAAATAATCGGGTCCTGCAGCTTTACCATTCTTTAATACTCTAATAGCTTCTTTTACTTCGTTTTCAGTGATGACACGTTCAAGCGCATCCATGTCATACATCTCCTCATTATCATCACCATCAGATACCCGATTAACACCATCCTCAACAAAATCGGTATGGTCATTATTTTCTTTTGTAAAAGAGTTAAACACATTATGAAAATGTTGGTACCACTGTTCTGTATTAATGGAAATCACACCTGCCACCTTAGATGCCAAAGATTTGATTGTTTTCCAAAACAATTTAGGATCACTACTCCCTTTATCTAAAGACTCCATAATAGACTGACGATGAGATTTTTTCTTTTGTCTAATAAGTTCATTATAGCTACTTCTTTTTTCAGTATAACAATCCTTGTCTACACGGCCGCTATGAAATAAACGAAGATTTTGCCTGAGGTCTGTTCTACTATGGTAACATTCTGAATCGAACCACCTTTGTTGTCTGTCTTTTCCAATATACACTCTTTTTTTCATACACTCTCCTGCCATCGTCATTGCTTCGTTAAATTTACTTAGAGATAAATTGACATCCACTTCTATTAATTCAGTGGCATCTCGGAGGCGGGCCTGAATTTCTTCAGAAGAGAATGAGGATACAAACGAAATCGACTTTTCATCACACCAAACAAACTTTTCAATCTTGACAGCCTTAGAAACATTACACTCAGAGTTAACTAAAACATCATTTGGCAGGAAGATCATTTCCACAGGCATGTGTTTGGATTCAATTTTTTCAGCTACATTAAGTGAAACAGAAGAAAACAAATTTCTTGACACAATAAAATAGTCAATAACACTACAACCCGATGTTGAAACATAGGTAAAGTTACCGTCCCCTCCTCCCTTTCCCTGCATACCGTTCACAATAACAAAGTCAAATTGCTCACAAACATTCAACAAATATTTACCAAAGGCATTTTCCTCTCTATCTTTCGACACACGCACGCATTCTTCAAAACAATCGTCTCCTTCCTCGACTTCAGTGTTCTGTGACGGGAACACACTGAAGTAATCTGCATCATAAAAACACTGCATTTCACGTGCATTCCGAGAACCTGTTCTTGCATTCATATCTCCAAACAAAATAAAGGGCAAATCACCAACGTTTTCAATAAGATCCAAAATACACTCTTCCATAATAGACACACCATTTGAAATTTCAGTTTCGTTATAATAGGCAGAGTTGGCTGGTGGTAGATATGTCCCTAGCAGTAATACATCACTCTCTAACCCCAGCAACTCTTTTGCTAATTTTAATACAACGCAATTATCGTATTCTGTTTCTACTCTTTCGACGAAATGGCTAATTTCTTTTTTAACCAGCAAAGCTACACCACCGGAGAGACGTCCAGTGACTGCGTCTGAAACTTTTAAACCTGGAGAAAGAAACACATCATATAGCGGAAAAATCAAGGACGGAAAGGTAACTGAAAACGTTTCAACTAGCAAGACAATATCAAACTTCTCAATGTAGGCTCTTATTTCACAGTCATAAACATTTCTCAACCCTTCAATATTATATGTCATAAACTTGACAATCCGTCGAGTACTGTCACAGTTGGCCCGGCCTACCCCTCATTCATTAGACTTCGTGGCAGTATCGTTACCACGGCTCAATGATTCTGTCAGTGTCAGCTGTCGACCACAATCAACCACAGCCCTCGACCTTGTCCGTGGCCTGTCGGTCATCACACCTTGCACGGGGTTTTCGGCATTACTTGGTTCTAGGGCATCATGAAAAACAACATCGCGTTCAACCCTCGTGGGGTTTCCTTGTATTACCGTACTGAGCGGGAGTGAGGCGGTTGTGTTGTCGTCATCGATGACGGGTTTGATGGCGTCTTCCTGCGGGGAAGCCCCAAGGTCAGCCACCGGCGACTGGGGCAAGGCGTCTTGCGCGGGCGAAGGCTCCTCTGTCGTGACGTCTGAGCGCGCAGAAACTCGGGAGTCCCCTGACTCTGACGCTGGCTTGTCGTCCCCGTGGGGTGGTCGGTCCCTCTGGCACTCTGCTTCGCTGTCTGTGCCTGTAAGGCTGGGAGCTGGCGGGATTTTGGAGGGGGGCGGGGATTTGGAGATAGGCGGGGATTTGGAGGTGGGTGGGGATTTGGAGGGAGGCGGGGATTTGGGGATGGGTTGGGGTTTGGAGCGGGGCAGGGATGGGAATTCCCCGGGATCTAGAAGACCCGAAGGAGCGTCGTTCCGTCGTGGATGCGGGTGAGTGTCACGGTGTTGGTACCAGCCGTGAAGCCTGGAATCATGCCGCGCTGCATCACGGTACCTGCTTTGGTGTCTGTCGTAGTGCGTAGCTTCGTTGTGCCAGTCGTGGTTGACAGCACGAGAGTACCTGTCGTAGTTGGCAGCATCTGAGTACTCGTTCATGTACCTGTCGTTTTGGGCTGCGGCTGCGTAACTGCTGTGATGTTCCTGGTCGTTCTGGTGCCTGTGGTTGCGGCGAGATTGGAGCGGTCCGTCCACAACCAGCGTGTTGCCCCTGTAGTATGCGTGGATCCCCCTGTCACGATGCTGTCGGATCATGTTTTGCTGTCTTGACGTCAGATCACATGCGACCCTCACACCTTTCTCGTTCAACTTGTCTCTGCCTTTTGTTAAAATGTCCATTTTGTCTGACCACTTCGCCAACTTCGCTATCATAGGTTGCGGCCCTGATCTGTTCGTGTGAAGGCGATGTGCACGTACTATGTCGTCACGCGACCATTGTTTATCTGGTACTGTGTTGTGTAGCACGTTTATCAGGGCAGTGGCACACTCATCATAACTTTCTTTTCCACTTGAGTCAGTCTGGGGA
>NC_090256.1:42514873-42524873 GCF_037325665.1 Littorina saxatilis
GTGAGTGTGTGTGTGTGTGAGGGGGGGTGTGTCAGCGAGTGTGTGTGTGTGTGTGTGTATTTATGTGTCCGTGCGTGCGTGCGCGCCTGTGTGCATACGTGCGTGCGTGCGTGTGTGTGTGTTTGCGTGCGTGCGCACGCGAGTGTGTGTGTGTGTGTGTGTTTGTGTGTGTGTGTGTTTGTGTGTGAGTGTGAGGTGAAGAGTGGAGAGTTGATGTAATCTCTCTTGGAGTGCTTGCCAATCAGTCTGTTCTACAAAAAAGCGCGAAGCGAACAGCAACAGACACGGTAATCCTTACAAGTGAACTTCTAGACAAGGTAATTACTATATTTTTCTCTACTTGCTGCTCCCACCAGTCGTTCTACTGACAGGTCCGTGATAATGGAATGGAGGGGGGACAGAGGGGGTGGGGGTGGGGATGGAGGAAGGTGACGGGGAAAGAGCGATCGAGGAAGGGGTGTAAGGGACAGCTTTGCGGGATAATCAATGAAAATTAGAGTCGCTTATTCATTTAATCGTGGTTTTATGTAAGTTTCTTCATTGATTTCTGTTGACCAAATTGAGACCAATAAAAAGTTACAAAATTAAAATAAAGAAAGCAAAAACATATAAATATGAAATCCATGATTTCATTGGAACATTCAGAATACCCAACGAAAATTCCCAATACTTCGTGATAACGATGCAATCACGGAGAATTGCAATTATTAAAATCAGTTTCATTCTCAAGAATAAAATGAATCCATTTTAACAATGACTTTCAACAGCCTCTCTTATCTGTTTTCATACTGTCCTAGATGCCATGGTCAGGGCCGAGGTGCACGAGAAAGTTACCAACCGGGTGGGAGCCAGCCGCAGTGTTGGATTGGTTGAAACTGAGATTTGTTGTGATTTCACCGAATGAGATCCTGCGGTTTATTCTCACCCGGTTGGGTGGCACCCACTTTCGCGTCGTGTACCTCAGCCCAGGAGATTGGTTCAGCATAGCTCTCTCTTGCTGTTGTCCACATCAAAGGCACAGTCAAGGGAAACGATTCATATCCTACATACGTGAGAGAGATACTCGTGAGATAATAATCGTTCAAATCACACGTGTGTATATCATGTAAATGAGGTCATGTCAAGCAAGTCTGGCAGGGACCTATTTTTCCACTGCTTATGATGCCAAAGTCACCGAGACAAACGTCATTATAAAAAAAAACTAACACGTCACGCCACACTTTCAGAGTAACGTGTCTCTGCTTTGACGTAATAGACTGCACGAGGGTTTAGAAGAGATGGAGGTTCCAAACAAGCGTCTTCAATTTAGCTGCCTTGCCTGCAGGACATTTTCAGTAAAATACACGTAAGTACAGTATGTAGGATAAACAGAATACTACATGGCTTGCTGTGTCGTACCAGATTTACACTCGTTGCTTTTTCAAATAGTGAACAGCTCGCTTTCGCTTGCAGTTCAATATTTAAAAAAACAACTCGTGTAAATCTGGTACGACACAGCAAGCAATGTATAGTATTCTCTATTTCTAACCTTCTCAGATATGGCCAGGCTTTATCATTTGACACATACAAATAATCAAAAGCCTGGGTGGCCTCTAGCTCTGTGCATGTTTTTATATGGGCCACATTCCACGAACCAATAACCTGGGTGCTCTCTGTGCAGGTTTTTACATGGGCCACATACCAAAAACCAATAGCATGGGTGCTCTCTGTGCAGGTGTTTACATGGGCCACATACCAAAAACCAATAGCATGGGTGGCCTCTGTGCAGGTGTTTACATGGGCCACATACCAAAAACCAGTAGCCTGGGTGCTCTCTGTGCAGGTGTTTACATGGGCCACATACCAAGAACCAGTAGCCTGGGTGCTCTCTGTGCAGGTGTTTACATGGGCCACATACCAAGAACCAGTAGCCTGGGTGCTCTCTGTGCAGGTGTTTACATGGGCCACATACCAAAAACCAATAGCATGGGTGGCCTCTGTGCAGGTGTTTACATGGGCCACATACCAAGAACCAGTAGCATGGGTGGCCTCTGTGCAGGTGTTTACATGGGCCACATACCAAAAACCAATAGCATGGGTGGCCTCTGTGCAGGTGTTTACATGGGCCACATACCAAGAACCAGTAGCCAGGGTGCTCTCTGTGCAGGTGTTTACATGGGCCACATACCAAAAACCAATAGCATGGGTGGCCTCTGTGCAGGTGTTTACATGGGCCACATACCAAAAACCAATAGCATGGGTGGCCTCTGTGCAGGTGTTTACATGGGCCACATACCAAAAACCAATAGCATGGGTGGCCTCTGTGCAGGTGTTTACATGGGCCACATACCACGAACCAGTAGCCTGGGTGCTCTCTGGGCAGGTGTTTACATGGGCCACATACCAAGAACCAATAGCATGGGTGGCCTCTGTGCAGGTGTTTACATGGGCCACATACCACGAACCAGTAGCCTGGGTGGCCTCTGTGCAGGTGTTTACATGGGCCACATACCACGAACCAGTAGCCTGGATGGCCTCTGGGCAGGTGTTTACATGGGCCACATACCAAGAACCAGTAGCCTGGGTGCTCTCTGTGCAGGTGTTTACATGGGCCACATACCAAAAACCAATGGCATGGGTGGCCTCTGTGCAGGTGTTTACATGGGCCACATACCAAAAACCAATAGCATGGGTGGCCTCTGTGCAGGTGTTTACATGGGCCACATACCAAAAACCAATAGCATGGGTGGCCTCTGTGCAGGTGTTTACATGGGCCACATACCACGAACCAGTAGCCTGGGTGCTCTCTGGGCAGGTGTTTACATGGGCCACATACCAAGAACCAACAGCATGGGTGGCCTCTGTGCAGGTGTTTACATGGGCCACATACCACGAACCAGTAGCCTGGGTGGCCTCTGTGCAGGTGTTTACATGGGCCACATACCACGAACCAGTAGCCTGGATGGCCTCTGGCCAGGTGTTTACATGGGCCACATTCCACGAACCAGTAGCCTGGGTGCTCTCTGTGCAGGTGTTTACATGGGCCACATACCACGAACCAATAGCCTGGATGGCCTCTGTGCAGGTTTTTACATGGGCCACATACTAAAAACCAATAGCATGGGTGGCCTCTGTGCAGGTGTTCACATGGGCCACATACCACGAACCAATAGCCTGGGTGCTCTCTGTGCAGGTTTTTACATGGGCCACATACCAAAAACCAGTAGCCTGGGTGGCCTCTGTGCATTTTTTTACATGGGCCACATACCACGAACCAGTAGCCTGGGTGGCCTCTGTGCAGGTGTTTACATGGGCCACATACCACGAACCAGTAGCCTGGATGGCCTCTGGCCAGGTGTTTACATGGGCCACATTCCACGAACCAGTAGCCTGGGTGCTCTCTGTGCAGGTGTTCACATGGGCCACATACCAAGAACCAATAGCCTGGATGGCCTCTGTGCAGGTTTTTACATGGGCCACATACTAAAAACCAATAGCCTGGGTGCTCTCTGTGCATGTTTTTACATGGGCCACATACCACGAACCAATAGCATGGGTGGCCTCTGTGCAGGTGTTAACATGGGCCACATACCACGAACCAATAGCCTGGGTGGCCTCTGTGCAGGTTTTTACATGGGCCTCATACCACGAACCAATAGCCTGGGTGGCCTCTGTGCAGGTTTTTACATGGGCCACATACCACGAACCAATAGCCTGGGTGGCCTCTGTGCAGGTTTTTACATGGGCCACATACCAAGAACCAGTAGCCTGGGTGGCCTCTGTGCAGGTGTTCACATGGGCCACATACCAAGAACCAATAGCCTGGGTGGCCTCTGTGCAGGTTTTTACATGGGCCACATACCAAAACCCAATAGCCTGCAGGTGCTCTCTATGCAGACTTTTAATTTTGGATTGAATTAATTTCTTCTATGACACAAGTGTCAATGTGCCAAATGAATTCGGCTAAACATTGCGAATCTGAACAAGATTATAGGGGTGGCACGTTGGACTTATCCCATGAAAAAACCCATCCCCAGGTCTGACCTAATAGTGAGCCGAGCATATTTTGGTTTAAACAATGTTTTATTAAATCAAACATGATACAAAAATACAACGATAAACAATAGGGACACGAACTCAAGCAAACGCTTATATTACGCGCCCTACGTAGTAGGAAAATAACGCAAATATGATGTCGGACAAGCAATACTTATCAATTGTTGAACTATCTACAAGAAGAGCATAGTTAAAGTAAATCAGAAAGAATAAGAAAAAGCTAGCAGGAGGAAGAGGGGGGAGGGTGGAGGAGGGAGGAGAAAACGGTAGGTACATATAAAAGATGAAGTTGGCAGCGCATATAAATAAGAAAATACATAGTACATTACAAACCATAGTCTTGTGGCAAGTAAGCATGCAGTAGCTCGCTAAATATACATTTGAACAATGCATATATAAAATAAGGTTTGTTGGCTTGAATATGGTTACTGAGTCAAATCAACAGAAACGACCAGATTCATGGATAAACGATTGGACACTTTCAAAAACAAGCTTGTTAGTGCAAAGAGAAAGGTTTTCGCTACCATTTAACAATATTTCAACATGTCTGTAATTAACAGGAAGTGCGTTTATTGTAGACAGGCGAGCATCTACGTACAAAGGACAATGTGTCAAATAATGGTCAGCTGTTTCGTTCGGGTAGCCGCAAGCGCACTGTGGGTTTCCCTGTAGGTGGCGTTTACACATGTCAGAATTCAAATTACTCATGTTTAGGCGCATTCTGCAGTGGTGAATCTCTTCCAGTCTTTTACCACAGTAATACTAGGCAGGTACGTTATAATCAGGAGTAGATAAATAGCGTTTGAAATCGCTGATTGAGTTAGTTGTTTTGATGTTGTCTGGCAAGGTGTTCCACAGGACAGTAGTAGATGGTATAAAAGATCGACGGTATAATTCAGTTTTGCACATGGGGACTCTTCTTTCTAATGGTCTTCTATGATGGTAGGGGTTAACATCAGAAGTTAAAGGTGGCAAGAGATCTGATAAGTAATGAGGGCATTTGCCATATACCATCTTGTAATATAAAATCAGTTTGTGTCTGCTCCGTCTTTCTTTTAGGTTACAAAATCCGCTTTCTTTATACAGTTTATTGTGGCTTGTGCCGCGCACACCACCGATTATAGTCCGAATGGCTTCCAAATGTAGTTTTTCGAGTGCAGTTGACCAGTACTCTGTGCAGTTGTCCCATATGATGTCTGCATAGTCAAAATGTGGAAGAACAAAAGATTTATACATAGTTTCCAGACTTTTACGATTTAATCTATATTTATAATATCTTAAACAATTAATTAATAAGGTGACCTTTTTTATGATGCTTCTCACTTGGAAGTCCCACTTACAATCATTCTGCAAGATTACGCCAAGGTGTTTATGTTGGTTCACGTTTTCCAAAACAATATTATTAAAAATGATTGGTTCGGTTGGTATATTATCACGTTTTATGTCTAACAGTTCCGTTTTTGCTTCGTTAAATTTAACTTTCCACTGTTTTGCCCAGGTATTAATTTTATATAGGTCTGCATTCAAAATCTGTGCTCGTCTAGTTGGATCTTCTAAGGACATAGACATGCTCGTGTCATCAGCAAACAACTTTATAACAGATTCAGTATCATTCACAATGTCGTTAATATATATCAGGAATAGCAAGGGGCCTAGAACAGAACCTTGTGGAACACCTGCCGGGATACATTTTAATGCAGACTTAGCACCCTTAATAACAACCGCCTGGTGGCGATTTGTTAAATAATCGTGAAACCATTTCAACAATTGTCCTCTAATTCCTACTAGTTCCAGTTTATATAATAACCCTTTGTGCCAGACTTTTTCAAATGCCTTTGACACATCACAAAAAACAGCTTGAGTGGTAATTCCCATATCGTAATTTAAACAGAACTCGTCATAAATAGAAGCCAGTTGACAACTGGTAGAGTCACCAGGAATAAATCCTGACTGTGCCGGTGTTAATATATCATTTCGCTGTAAAAAGGTGTAAACATGGCTGTGGACACAGCGCTCCATTACCTTCCCAACACAACTTAATAATGAAATTGGTCGATAATTGTTACAGCAATCTGCTGGGCCGGCTTTGTAAATAGGAGTGACATGAGCCGTCTTCCACAAACTAGGATATATACCTTCTCTAAGGCTTCTATTAAACAAATATGTCAGGGGTTCTGCTATGGCGTCAACAGCAGCAACTAGAAGTCTGTTGTGAATGAGATCCGGACCAGTGGCTTTACCTTTATCAAGGGCTTTAATAACCTCTTTAACCTCGTCGACTGTAAGATAAATCTCATTAAGTTCGCTGTCGAAAAAATCAGCTTGAGGCAAATTGTCGTCTGGCGTGTTAAGAACGGAATTTTGTATGAAAAAATTGTTCAGAACGTTAGCTTTTTCCTGGTTTGACTGGTAAATCTTGCCTTCAAAATTAATCGGAGGAATTTCATCAACACCAAGTCCTTTCTTGTCCATAAATGACTTTACCAACTGCCACCACTTTTTAGTACCAAAGGAACCTTGGTCGGAAATGCGTTCGTCTAACTCTATATAAAATTGCTGGACTCTGTCTCGCTTAGCTGCTGTAACACGATTACGCGTCTGACGATAACTCAGCCAATCTTCTAAAGAGTTACTCGTTTTTGCTCTCAGGTGAGTTTGATCTCTCTCGTCGATTAACTTTAAAATTTCTGGGGTAATCCAGAGTGCGTCTTTAGGGCGTACAACAACTTCTTTAACAGGCATGAACTGCTTTGCAACATTCATAAAAGTTCTACTAAAAACATCAATGCTATCATTAAACATTTCATTCGTCACCATACCTGTCCAATCAACTTGTGAAAGAGCGTTACAAAACCCTTCTATATTCAATTTATCGTAATTGAAAATAGTTCGTTTAAAGGAGTTACTTACATTTACAGTACTTTTTAATATCGCCCGTGGTACGCTGTGATCGCTGCAAACTGGTGGCAAAACATCTACAGATTTAATTATTTGTGGCGTTTGTGTAATTATAAGGTCTATGCAGGTACTGCTTGTTTCAGTTATATGTGTCGGAACATTGACAAGTTGACAGAGTTGATATGAATGCAACATATTGAAAAAATTGTGAGAAGGAGAACTTAAAAAATCAACGTTAAAATCACCACAGATCACAAACTTCAACACTTGACTATTTACTTTTCTTAAACTTTCGTCTACTAATTCCCAATATTGAACATATCCATTTGGTGGACGGTAAAATGAACCTATCAAAATACTTTCTTTATTCAGTTTTATCTCGACCCACACGGCTTCTAGGCCGACGACGTTAAACTCAGGACGGGGTTTATAATACAAATAATTTTTTACATAGATTGCTACTCCGCCATAAGGATGGTCTGGACGGTCAAGTCGAACAGGGGGACTGAAATTTGGAATCAGTAATGAGGAGTTATCATCAGAAGGCGCTAGCCATGTCTCCGAAAGTGTTAAGACATCGTGCCGTTGAACTTCGGGTTGCAATAAATTAATTTTATTCCTAAGGCTTCTGACATTGATGTGTACGACACTGATTTCATGCTCGTGTTCAGGACCTGGGTTCTTTTCTACATCACCTGATAAATACAACTTCGACTGTGCAAACGGGGTTACAGAAGGACTTGACTGCGGGTCATTAAAATCAACGTTATTTGTTTTTGGCAACTTGGTGTTGGTTAATAAAGCCGACCAGTTTTTAAAGCTGAAGGTAACACAACAAAAAACGAACAATGATAACGGAACACGGGCTGGTGATTTAAGGGAAGTTAAAATCACAAATGGTAACACAGAAGATTCACATAAGAAAGCAAGTTTGCGACAGAGAACTACTGCTTTTCCATAGAAACACCCAATTCTGGCCCTGTACATGCTTAAATTAACTGACATATCCAATCAGGATCAGGAACAAGAAAATGGCCAGGGGGAGGGTGTATCTGCGGGCTGGTCTGGGAGGATTTGCGCTACAAAAAGACAGCAGAAAAAACAAAGGTAAAGTTTGTAAAGAGGGTTCAAAAACAAGATTAAGTAAAGAATGTATATACAGAGTTCCCAATGGGTAACGGTTTTCCATTAGAAAACAACGACAACAAAAAACAACAACGCTTCTGTAGCTCTCAGCTCGTGGTTCAAAAATATACACATGCACATGTATGCAGACACACACACACACACACACACACACACACACACACACACACACACACACACACACACACGACGTGTCAGCACTTGGTGTGTGGCAATGTTCAATAAACGTTTCAATTTCTGGTTGATAACATCTTCGTCTCACTGCAGAGGTAAAATGTCATTAATTTTGTTAAAATCGAAACCGTAGAGCGAGCCAGAGTTCGTGGTACCGACAAATGTTAAGCGTAGTGCGTACGTACACACACACACACACACACACACACACACACACACACACACACACACACACACACACACACACACACACACACACACACACACACACACACACGGGTGTCACATTTTACTGCTTGCAGCAGCAAACACACTTCGCTTGGAAAGCTGTGGCTTACAGAAGCCAACTATAGTTTAAGGCTAAGCAAATTTTTCGAGATCTACCTCGTTGAACACTTTTGTGATTTTTTCGTTCTTTTTTATAAAGATTTCGCCATCGCGGACCCATGTGTCCTGGATACGCCTATCTTGTTTAAAGCGACGTGCTTTAGCTGCCGAGCATATTTTATAGGAAGAACTGTAACTTTGATAGAGCTCAGTTCCCATTGTTACACACACACACACACACACACACACACACACACACACACACACACACACACACACTCATACACACACACACACACACACACAGACAAACACACACTCATACACACACACACACTCATACACACACATACACACACACACTCATACACACACACACTCATACACACACACACACACACACAGACAAACACACAAACAAACACGCACACACACACACACGCACACACACAAACACACACACACACAAACACACAGACACAGACACACACACACACACACACACACACACACACACACACACACACACACACACACACACAAACTGTATTTATCTTTTCGCCCTTGTGACGACGGGTCCCATATTTTCATGTTATGCGGGTACAAAGAAAATTGTTCCGTGACGTGATGAAGCTCATCACGGAATCTGCTTCTTCTTTCCCGGCTAAAGCTATTTCTCTCCCTTTGTGTTGTGTCTTAGTCGATCAAGAGTAGACAACGATGGATCAGTGTTATATAGTGCCCCCTTATTTATTTTCGAAAGCTTATCATTACTTGCCAACGTTGGTCTTTCACTTTCGCAAAGAAATAGCTTATGTTATCTTAGAGTATCTTATCTTATTATATCTTATTATGAGATTCACGTATTTTTATTGTTGATGTTAAGTGTATATAGTTTCCTCCTTGGGGGTAAGTTGTGCAAGACTATTGATTATTTATTCACCCTCGAAAAAGACAGATTTGTTAATGTCCATGTCATTGTACCCTTCTGCTCTCACTCCAAATACACACCGCCTGCACAATGTATCTGTCCCTCTCAAATCTTGCCCGCTTGTAGTTTTCTGTTTTGCTGTTTGTATAATGATATATCCCATGAGCTGCTTCTTTGTCTCTGTAATGCCACTATGGGTATATATGTTGTATTTTTCGGCTTCAATAAATACATAATGGGCTCAGTGAAGGCGGTCAAGTACCTGGGTGTGACCATTCAGGGTGACCTGTGCTGGGACGACCATATCAACAACATCGTCAGCAAGGCAAACAAGACCCTGGGGTTCCTGCGGCGCAATCTGAAGATCTCATCAAGATCCGTGAAAGAACAGGCGTACAAGGCCTTTGTCAGGCCTATCCTGGAGTACGCCTCGTCGGTATGGGACCCGCACACCCAAAAGAACATCGACAAGCTTGAGGCCGTCCAGAG
>NC_090256.1:42529873-42537373 GCF_037325665.1 Littorina saxatilis
TTCCTCAGATCGAGGAAAACGGTACCGACGATTTTAGAATCGTTTATAGCTGAGAGCCAGGTATCACATAGACGGACAAGGGCCGTGGAACAAGAATGAAATTTACGGAAGCCAGATTGAAACTGGTAGAAAAGGTTGTAACATTCCATATGATGGGCCACGTGCTTATGAATATGCCTCTCAAGAGGCTTTGAAAGTACTGAGAGGATGGATATGGGACGGAAGTTATTAATATCAGTAGAGTCCGATGTCTTTGGAATAGGAATATCTTTGGCGCACTTCCAGCCCTCAGGGAATACACAAGTTTTAATACATAGATTATACAAAAACGTTAAGGGTTCAACAACATACGGAAGAGAAAGTTTTAAGATATAAGTACTGAGAGAGAGAGAGAGAGAGAGAGAGAGAGAGAGAGAGAGAGAGAGAGAGAGAGAGAGAGAGAGAGAGAGAGAGAGAGAGAGAGAGAATTGAATTGAATTGAATTGAACTTTATTGAACAAGGATTAAGATTCAAGGCTATGCCTTTTCTTACAATCTGTCCTCAGGACGCATAGACACACAATTATATAATTAAAAAATTAAAAGAGAGAGAAAGAGAGAGAGAGAGAGAGAGAGAGAAAGAGAGAGAGAGAGAGAGAGAGAGAGAGAGAGAGAGAGAGAGAGAGAGAGAGAGAGAGAGAGAGAGTTGGACACAGAAACACAAAGACAGACAGGCAGACAGACACACATAATGAGCAGAGAAGAACAGAACATCAGGATAAGAACACAAATAGAAGAAAACAACAACAAGAACGACAACGATGTTCTTTGTCTGTCCTAGTAGCAAATCTACACATGTTCGCCAATGGCGAGTTACAAGACAAATAATTTAGAGCAGAAACGAAACAAGGCCAGATAGCATGAAATACTGGATAATTATGTCCCCTGTCTTTTTCATAAGCCCACACAATATTTCTTCAAAAAAGAGAACAACTCTAACGAGGAGGGTGACCTTCTCAAATCCGAGAAAATAATATTTTAGGAAGATTAGACATATGGGCCCCATGATTAATTTTATTAACTTACAAGAAAATAACAGAAAAGAAAAAAAAGGACGGTGAAATATCATGTAATGAACTGCTTTCTCGACCAACTGTCTTCCCGTTTTAGCGCCCAATGAAATTGGAAAGAGGAGAAGGAAGAAAAAACCCACAAAGGTCTGATAAGTAAGCTGAAAATTACGCCCACATCATTAGAAAATTTTTAGCGTGTAAGGTTTCTATTAACTTTTCTGAGGTAAAAATAAGTCTCTTGGAGGTTTCATGACTGTCCACATGTCCTTTTTTACCCCGCCATTCAGGCAGCCACATGCCATTTTCGGGGGATGCATGCTTGGTATTTTTGTGTTTCTATAACCCACCGAACTCTAACATGGATTACAGGCTATTTTCTTGGTTTTGTGCGTGCGTGTACACACGAAGGGGGATAATGCACCAGCAGGTCTGCATATTAGTTGACATGGGAGATCGGAAAAATCTCAATCCTGTACCCACAGGGCGCGGCCGGGATTCGAACCCACGACGTTCCGCTTTGGAGGCCGGCGTCTTATCCACTAGACCATTGCGCCCGTCTAGTCTGCTTTTTGATATGTTAAAGGAACATTTCATCGAAAGTAACCCATAACATATTCAGTGAGAACACATCTTTCTAACGTTTACGTTGGATAAAAGCATTCTCCACTTGAACACCCAACCAACTGGCTAATTCCTGGATGGAGAGGGAATTTTATCTGGAGGAGTGTCATAAGACCATGTGCAAGCCTGACATCCAAGTTGAAAAGAGAGACCATTTGTGACCCTCCACCACGGCATGAGTCGCATGTCACCTCGCGCGGTTCTGCGCTAGGCTTGACATAAGTCCGGGGGAACTGTGGTAACAGTGTGAGGGTCACCTTAGTCACAGGCGTATAACTCGAAAAGTTTTTGCTCTTTTCTAAAACGGTTTTCACCACTGGATAGAGCATAAAACACTCATTAGGAAAATGTAAAAATATGAAAATCATGCAAAGGTGACATGCGACTCATTTCGTGGTGGAGGGTCACATTTAGACCTTATAAAACCCTGGAGGAATCTATAACGGTTCACATGGGGAAACATAAAGAAACTATTTTCCTCGATTGATTTTTTGACCTCCTTAATAGTGCTGGGTGAAAGAGAAAAGACGAGGAGAAAGCAAAAAGACAACAAAGACCAGACAAAGAAGCACCTAATTACGTCCAGACCACCACGTTAGAAAGCAAATCAGTCGACAAGATTGCATTTATCTTGTACGTGATGGGCAAAAGACGCTTGAGGCTAAAGAGACTTTATGTCGACGTGTTTCTCTAGGAACTTCTCTCTTTAGATACTTGTCCGTGAGGGGGAAAAGACACTTGAGACTTTAGCGACTTTTGTGTCTACGTGTTTTTCTATGAACCTCTCTCTTCTCCGTGAGGGGAAAAAGACACTTGAGGCTTTAGCGACTTTTGTGTCTACGTGTTTCTCTAGGAACCTTGTCCGTGAGGAGAAAAAGACACTTGAGGCTTTAGCGACTTTTGTGTCTACGTGTTTCTCTAGGAACCTTGTCCGTGAAGGGAAAAAGACACTTGAGACTGTTGATCGAAGCTTTTTATATCCATGTCTTTCTTTGGGAGTCTCTCTCTGTGTTGTCAATTGTCTCCCTCTTCCCAAACCTCCCATCGAAATGAACTACTATATGTTTTGGCGATTAAACTTTCTGAGTTCTGAGTTCTCTCTCTGTTGTGTTCAGTTTTGGAAATACTCTTTAGTCTTCATCCCAACTAAATCAAAAGGCACTTGCTAATGCTCATTCGAATGTAAGCATCACCATCATAACTTACTGTTTCGCTGTCACCAATGACGTCTGCAAAGAAGATTCTAGTGGCTGGAGTGTCGGTTCTGTAACTGTTACTGCCCTGACTTTTCTTGCAGGAATGATCAAAGCGTCAATCAATTGATTTTATGAAAGGAGACTATAGACTCGTAAAACAAGCAAACTAACTTTTGTTGTTGTTTCTGTTGTGTTTGTTGTTGTTGTTGTTGTTGTTGTTGCTGCTGTTGCTATTGTCGTTGATGTTGTTGATGTGGAGGAGGAAAAATCACTTAAAATCACCCGGCAAAACCTCATTTTTCCTGAGCGGAAGGCTCTTATCTGAGAACTGAGATCGTTTTGAAATAAAATCGAGAGAAAACCATGGATGAACATAATCTCCGTGTGCCTAGTATTGTCTTACTAAACATTCACTGAGAAAAAAACCACAGTTGCATCTACTGTTTTCTGCGAAATGTAAAAGTGAATCCAATCTGTCAGTGAGTCATCCATATGCATTAGCCAGCGGGTACTATTTCCAAGCTCTCATGGAAAGAGCTAGTTAATATGCAGTCAATGGCCAGTACTTGTCTCGGTCTCCACCCCCCCCCTCCTCCCTCTCTCTCTTCTTTCTTTGGATCGGGTTCCATTTGTCTCTCTGCCTAGGCGCTGAAAAGATTAATCCACGCAAAGTATGCCATTATGCAATCGGCACCTGGCATTTAGTACTCTCCGTCTGTTCAACCTCTTCCCCTGTCCTCCAATTACCCATTTCCTTCTGTCTGGGAGTTTTTGCATTTTTTGCCCAATGTGGGTAATCCCTCACGCCCCTACCCCCCCCCCCCCTCCTCGTTTCCTCTAACACCACCACCACCCTCTTCACCTTCTTAACAAGGTTAATTCTAGGTACCTTGCATTTTCTGCTAACACTCCCTCCCCCTGCCCCCTCCCCCCCCCCCCCGACCTGTTTCGTTTGTTTTCCAAGCACCTTGCATTTTCTACTAACTGTCCCTCACTCTGTCAAAACCCATAACACCATCCCCATCCGCTAAACATGACCCCCCCCCCCCCACCCAACCCGACCCAATCGTCTTCCCCAGCCCATTTTTATTTCATGGACACATTGCACTTTTTGCCCCCCCCCCCCCCACCTGCCACCCACCCCTCTTCTTTGAATTTTGTTTTTCATTCCAAACTTTTCGCTTTTGGGTCTGATTGAATTTTCCCTTTCAGCCAATCGATCCCTTGCACAGATTAAGCAGGATCAACCCCTCGCAGGCAGAGCGTTTATTTTCCTGGGAGGAATTTGCCAAGGGAGGAGGGTGTCACTTCCTGGACAGCAGCGAATAACGAAGGGCATATTAATGGGCCATATCAGAAGTGCATTGAACTAGAAGTAGCTTATCACCACTACATCCAGTCGACGCGCGGTGATACAATCGCCTATTGGGCTTTCCCCAAAAGCCAGTGTTACTAAAAGTAGTAATTCTGGGAAATCCTTCATCAGAGTTACTCCATAATTATGCAACCCTTTGATAAAGTCGATCTTCAATACATCACTCAATAATCGGTTCATTATATAAAGGGAGGCAATAAGCAGTTATAAAAACGGGCGTCGACAGAGCCAATGAAGGGGGATACTAACTTGTAGATCTAATACCTGTGGCCATATTCAATGGAACCGCTAGTGTTTCTTTGGGATACCAGAGTAACGGTGGTAACTTGCCAGGACAGAAAGAAGAAAGGGAGAAAGTTGCGGACACCGGGAGGTGGCGAGATGAATCAACACATAGCTCTGTAAATTGCTGTTGTTGTGTCAATGTTATAGCTTCACATATCAAGTTTGCGATTATGTTCAAGGTATTATTGGTAACAATTACAGGAAAAAGGGAAAATTAGAATTGCACACAAATTTACCGATTTGCTTGTAGCTGCTAGAATCATTTAAATCAACTGTAACAAAACAAGGTGTCCTGATGAAGCATCCATAGGCAAACGTAAGACATTGGAATAGTAATGTCTTTGTCCTGGTGAATAAAGAGCTTTTGTTTTTACATTTACTCAAGTTTTGACAAACTGTTTTTTACAAAGACGGGGAATCGAGAAGAGGGTATGGTGTGTGTGTGTGTGTGTGTGTGTGTGTGTGTGTGTGTGTGTGTACCCCCGTTTCCACAGGTTTGGTTGCCTAAATCACCATAAGGCAACCATCCACACGTGGATGGCAACCTAAACTCTGGATGGCAACCTAATTGTGTGGATGGTCGCTTCATTTAACACCGTTAAATTGACTTTTTTGACGGAAAGAATGTCATAACAATGTTCAAAATGACATTCTTTCCGTCCTCTATAGGCGACGAAATAGGTCAAATTTTGTGCATTTTTTAGTGCAAAATTCTTCGATGCCGGAGCGAGTACTGCACCCAGTGCTGTTGTAGTGCAAGTGCACTAGAAAGGCACTACACCCAGTGCCGCCTCTTAGGTAACCATCCACACTTTAGGTGCGTGTGTGTGTGTGTGTGTGTGTGTGTGTGTGTGTGTGTGTGTGCATGTGTCAGTGTGTGTGTGTGTATGTGTGTGTGCGTGCGTGTGCGTGTGTGTGTGTGTGTGTGTCAGTGTGTGTGTGTGTGTGTGTATGTGTGTGTGTGTGTGTGTGTGTGTGTGTGTGTGTGTGTGTGTGTGTGTAGCGATTCAGAGAAAACTATTGGACCGATCTTCATGAAACTTCACATGAAACCTCCTGGGTATGATATCCCGGCCCAGACGGGTTTTTTTTCTCCATGTTTTCGATAGATGTCTTTGATGATGTCATATCCGGCTTTTTGTGAAAGTTGAGGCGGCACTGTCACGCCTTCATTTTCAGCCCACTACCATCACTACAATTACCCCCCCTCCAACCACCTCCCCCCTTCACCCCCATCTCGAGATACTGACCTCCATCTGGACACAGGAGGTGTAGTCTGTCCATTCTTGACCAGTTTCCTCAGTCCTCCACCACGTGCCGTTCTCGGTGCATCGTTTGTAGGCCCGGGCTGTGCAAACAAGAACATACACACATCATGTCTGATTATAACGCATATAATGGTGGGGAAGGCTTGCTTAGAAGGCAGGAAAACAGAACATAATCATACAGATTAAAACAAGAAGAAGATAAAGGATACACACTGTTTGGTCTGTTACAGGAAAAATCCAAGACATTTACCTTAGGGCATAATAATACTGTGATCGACTCCATTTTGGAAGATCCATAACAAATGTAAACTTCAAAATACTGAACTTCTCACATCCAGGGGCATGGAACCCATAGGGCTTTCAGGCATCGTTTAGGTATTTGGAGATAAAAAAAAAACGTACCAAATGTCACTGTCTTTCTAGCAATGAGTCGGTTTTTTGTTTACGAGATACTTTATTTACAAGATACGTTTTTTACAAGATAATTTTTTTACGAGATAATTTGTTTACGAGATAGTTTTTACCATTGTCCAGGCGGGACAGAGTGCGATGCTAAAACACTACACGTGAAATAATTACATTTTGTCAAATATGTATAGTTTATAAATATATATACATATGTATGGATATTTTGTTTTTGTGTGTTGGTTTTGGTTTAAACAAATATTTGTCAAAGTCTCGTTGCAAGATATTGTAATCCGTATGTTTAATTCTCCTGTTAAGGTCACCACCATAAGCTTGAGCTTGTTGTTGATCCTTAACGAACTACGTTAAACGCCTACACGAACTTTCAAACACTCATTTTAAGTAGTTCTGGTGCGTTGTAACAAACCAAAAACCTAATTGTGCAGTATAGGAAGCGATTTGAGACCGTTGTTGTTTCGCCACGCGTATTATCCCTTTGAACCATTAGTTCTGATCCAACAAAGTGTTTTTCATTTATTATGAATGTTATTGTTTTCAATTTATTGTACAAATAAATCAAAAGAAACAAAAGACAACATCTGTATAGCAACCATGCACGTAAGAACCACTTGGAAACTATGTACACGAGTCGGTCACCTCCTGCTTTTGCTCCTTGCAAAGATGTTTCAAGGAAAATCGTTGCTTTTTCTTTCCTGCAATTTGTTCTCCACAGCAATACATGTTAATGTAACCTTAACCTCTCTTTGGTCATTTTTCATTTCATTTCTTTTTTAATTAAAACAAAACTATTTTCTTTTTTTTCTATTTTTTCTCTCTTGTTATGCACACGGAATAACACCGTCAAAGCTTCCTTTTTTTTTAATTTGCCACAAGTCTCAACTGAAATCAATGGCAAAGTATCATCAGGTTTGCTCTGGCGTGACCTGGTAATTCTAGAACACATTCAAGACGGGAAAAACAAGGGAAGCTCGGTACGGGAATAGAGACGCACTCAGCTTTCAAGAAGCAATGCGGTTAAAGGCCCATTCCTTCCCGTATACATCCTTGGACAAAACATCTCTGATATTTCACAGTCCTCCACTTAGACACATACCCAAATCAATATCCTGGGTGCACTCTGTGCTCTGTGGGAATTAGTTTCATCAATAACAATAACAATAACAATAACAACACTTTATTGTCCAATAAAATGGAAAATTTAAAACAATGGAAAATTTAAAAAGCCAATTTGTAAAAGCCAATCGTGGCTTTTTAAGAATGTATTCCTAACATGTCTA
>NC_090256.1:42542373-42547373 GCF_037325665.1 Littorina saxatilis
ACGAAACCCTAACGCTCAAGTGAGTACACTGATTATACCCTTATACACTATGAATATAATTTCAACAACACAGTACACTCTGCTGTGTGATATAAACTCACAAACAATGGGATGGAGCCAGATTTGTTGTCGATGCCAGCAAGCCATGATTCAGTTCAGACGGGGCTCTGGCGACAGAGCAAAGAGATTATGAACGACTGGATTGGATGAGTTTTGTCCCTTACATCTTTTCACGCGACAGGCGCCGTCAGGGGTCGCTGTGACGGCACGGAAGTTTACGACTGCTCATTTGCATAGTTTTGCATGCCGGGAACAGGGTGTGACTCTATTGTGTCCCCACATTTTACGTTCTTCTTTTTGGTTAGATCCCTCCCTCATGTGTGTGTGTGTGTGTGTGTGTGTGTGTGTGTGTGTGTGTGTGTGTGTGTGTGTGTGTGTGTGTCTGTGTGTGTGTGTGTGTGTGTGTGTGTGTGTGTGTGTGCAGGGGTGTGTGTGTGTGCAGGTGTGTGTTTGTGTGTTTGTGTGTTTGTGTGTGTGTGTGTGTGTGTGTGTGTGTGTGTGTGAGTGTGTGTGTGTGTGGTGAGCAAATGTGTACTGTTGCTACCAAAACATCTCATACAGAAAGTGTAACCAAGCGAGCTGAAGAAAAATACGAAGAAAACTCTCAATAGACAACTCCGGAAATAACTCTTCCGGGTTTTGTATGGGCTGTGTAAGAGTCATCATGGAATCAAGAAAACTTGCCCAAATATACATTGCATTCAGAAAACTTAAAAGTAAGTTAAGAATACTCCACCAATCACAGACATCCTTCACCCTTTCTAAGAATCGTTCTGCCAGTGCTCTCTCTCTCTCTCTCTCTCTCTCTCTCTCTCTCTCTCTCTCTCTCTCTCTCTCTCTCTCTCTCTCTCTCTCTCTCTCTCTCTCTCTCTCTCTCTCTCTCTCTCTCTCTCTCTGTGTCTGGAATATGCACACACACGCACACATGCTCGCGCATTCACACATACCAACATATTTCACTTTCAGCAATTGTTTTTGATTTACAGTGTTTAACGAAGGGTTCAAAACCTTAACCCAAAGTCGTATTTCGCCCCACAAATAGTCATGTTCAAACCAACGTTGACTGATAAACATACAAGTTATCCACAACACTAGATCAGCTACGCTCTTACGCCGGATATTGCATCTTTAAGGAGGCGGAAGAGATGCAGCTATTATAGCAAGCGTAAGTCTGGCCCATAATCACTGGCAGGAAATGGGCTACTTTCCGGTCGACCGAGTGGGGAGTTGCACTGATTCCCAACAAACACACGTGGAAAGGCCCCACCGCAACATTGGTATAAACTTCCAAGAAAAGAGAGAGAGGGTTGTGGAGCAAATAGATATAGGAATGAGCGAGGCGAGAGAAGGAAAGAGAAAATGAGGCAGAGAGAATACGAATATATATATATATATATAGGCTTAACACGCCCCTGAGGAAGGCCTGGCAACAGGTCGAAAATTTGGGCTGCCACTTGACATTCTTTGTTTGGCTTTTCTTTTCCTTGATTTTGTTATATATATATATATATATGTATAGGTTACAACACGAGTGGTTTTTTATATGGCTTGTATTTCAGTCAAGACCCAGCGGATGAATATCATCGGGAGACACGAGCCTCTGGCGAGTGGCTCTCGATTGATATTCCCGCTGGGTCTTGACTGAAATACAAGCCATATAAAAAACCACGAGTGTTGTAATCTGTATATCCCATTCTACCATCAAACACAAAGTGTAGACTACTAGCGGCACTGTTGCGATCTGTGCAGGGTAAAACTGTTGCCAGCGAGACTTAGCCCTTTTGCAACCTTAAACTAAGTGACCGTCGCTGAAAAAATAAAACGAATGAGTGCATCGATAAGTACGCGGTAACACTACTTTCAGACCATTTAAAAGCTTTAAGTAAAGGTTCATAAGTTGCAAGAAAGTAATGAAGTCGAATAGAAATTAATTTAGTTGAAGCGCACAATTCTTTTGTTTTGCGTTTCAGGTCGGCAGAACGGGCGAAACGGGTTTGGGACCCATTTGGCTTACTCGATTCAGAATTGATTCCACGTTGTTTTTCTCGAACGTGTGTAATTAGGCTTATTGACAGAGAAGCAAATCTTAGGGAACAAATATGTAGGTTTAGATTTAACCATTTGCTCCCTATTTGAAATGTATCTACGTGATAAACTGTTTTGCGAGTGTGTTTGCATGGATGAACTTAAACTGGTATGGGTGAGAGGAAAACGCGACCGACACGTCTGTCACCGCCGATTGATTGCATTTTGAAGGAATATGACTGGATTACGGAAAAATATGTGGACTTACTGCAGAGCCAGGCAAAAGAGTAGACTTGCTCGCAAAACACGTGAAACAGCCGATGTTTGATAGCTGAAGGCGCACCCCAAAACACACTACCGACAGATTCTCAAAAGTCGTCTGCTAACGATGCAAGGGGAGGGTACTCGTGTTTTTGTTTTGGTTCGCTAGCATCTGGTTATCTTGTAAGTTGAATGTTCGTTTTTTTCGACTTGCATTGCTTTCATAATGAAAGAAACTTTTGCTTATTGCATCTCATACATCAGATCAGTTCTGAGATTCATTTTTGCGTGCAACTGATATGGTTTTCTGAGCCGTGCAATACGATTTTAGAACTTCATACAAATTCTGTGTCACATTGTTCGGCGCGAGGTCAAAGGTCGGGAGGAAAGTAGTCCTTTGCCCAAATCGGAATCTGCACTATCATATATTTTTTGGAGTCCATGATGTATTTATTGAGCTATAAAAATACAACATATATACCCATACTGAAGTAACAGAGACAAAGAAGGGAGGTAATGGGATATATATATACCTTGCGATACGTCCCCCACAAAGGGACTTTGCTCTGTAAATCTCGGTCCCCCTTGAGGAGGGTCTGATGCTCCCAATAGGCTGTCTGTGAAGGGATACTTACTTCTCTCTCTATCTCTGCTAAGAGATTTTAACAAATCTCGGAAGAAAGTCTCTGCTGACTTTCACTTGTTTCTTTCACAATTTCTGATGTTTTATATATATATATAGGTACAGAGTTACCTCCCTTTAGGCTTTTTCAAATTTCCCTTGTTTTAACCTAATTTCTTGGTTAAAACTTGGCTAAATTTCTAAATTCTTTCTTAATAAATATCAATTCTACACTTTGGCCTTAAATCAAAGTGTTTCCCTTCACAGATATCCTCTTGGGGTTGTCAGATGAGGGTAGTCTCCCATGCCAACAGAAGCTACCATTCAGAGAATGGTTTGCTTCTTAGTTGGATACCATGGGTTGACAACTCTCGCCATCAGTACCACCTGACCACTGATGAGACACAATAGTGTCGAAACACGTGTCTGGTCTAGGTACAAATACAATGGTCCTCCTCAGGACTAGATTACCTTGCGATACGTCCCCCACAAAGGGACTTTGCTCTGTAAATCTTGGTCCCCCTTGAGGAGGGTCTGATGCTCCCAATAGGCTGTCTGTGAAGGGATACTTATTTCTCTCTCTATCTCTGCTAAGAGATTTTAACAAATCTCGGAAGAAAGTCTCTGCTGACTTTCAATTGTTTCTTTCACAATTTCTGATGTTTTATATATATATATATATGTTTCTTTCACAATTTCTGATGTTATATATATATATATATATATATATATATATATAACATCAGAAATTGTGAAAGAAACAATTGAAAGTCAGCAGAGACTATATATATATATAAAACATCAGAAATTGTGAAAGAAACAATTGAAAGTCAGCAGAGACTTTCTTCCGAGATTTGTTAAAATCTCTTAGCAGAGAAAGAGAGAGAGAAAAAAGTATCCCTTCACAGACAGCCTATTGGGAGCATCAGACCCTCCTCAAGGGGGACCAAGATTTACAGAGTAAAGTCCCTTTGTGGGGGACGTATCACAAGGTAATCTAGTCCTGAGGAGGACCATTGTTTTCGTACCAAGACCAGACACGTGTTTCGACACTATTGTGTCTCATCAGTGGTCAGGTGGTACTGATGATGAGAGTTGTCAACCCATGGTATCCAACTAAGAAGCAACCCACTCTCTGAATGGTAGCTTCTGTTGGCATGGGAGACTACCCTCATCTGACAACCCCAAGGGGTTATACAAATTGTATATTATATACAAATCTCAGAAGAAAATCTCTTCTGACTTTCAATTGTTTCATTCACAACTTCTGATGCATTATATATATACCCTTGAGGAGGGTCTGATGCTCCCAATAGGCTGTCTGTGAAGGGATACTTACTTCTCTCTCTATCTCTGCTAAGAGATTTTAACAAATCTCGGAAGAAAGTCTCTGCTGACTTTCAATTGTTTCTTTCACAATTTCTGATGTTTTATATATATATATATATATAGAGAGAGAGAGAGAGAGAGAGAGAGAGAGAGAGAGAGAGAGAGAGAGAGAGAGAGAGAGAGAGAGAGAGAGAGAGAGAGAGAGAGAGAGAGAGATAGCGGCGAGAGCGAACGAACAAACGAACGAACGAACGAACTTTATTACTCAAGGATAGAGATTTTAGGCTCACGCCTAGTCTTACAATCTGTCCCTGCTAAACTAAGACATAAAAATAAAGACAATAAAAGGACAATTGTCAATCGTAATCATACAGTATTACTAATTACAACATTACCTATACGAATACATAATGCATGATAGAACATTGAAATGTACATGTATGTTAATATAATACAAAGGAAAAGAAAAGTCGACTCGCACACACACGCGCGCCGCATGCCTGCAATCACGTTTGCACTCAATACAACACACACACACACACACACACACAAACAAACACACACACACACACACATACACACACACACACACATGCCCACACACACACACACACATACACATATGCGCACACACACACACACACAGACATATACGCACGCACACGCACATACACACGCAGACGGTGACACACACACACACACA
>NC_090256.1:42549873-42577373 GCF_037325665.1 Littorina saxatilis
GAAAGAAAGAAAGAAAGAAAAAAAGGAAGAAAGAAAGAAAACGAAACAAAAAAAAAGAAACAAAACAGGAAAAGAGGAGAGAAAGAAAGAAAGAAAAAGAAAGAAAGAAAGAGAAAGAAAGAAAGAAAGACAAAATAGAAAGAAAGAGAAAGAAAGAAAGAAAGAAAGAAAGAAGTAGAAAGAAAGAAAGAAAAGAAAGACGTAGAGATAGAAATCGCGAAGAAACTCCTTTCCTCTATAATATGTTATAAATGTCTCAATTTTACTTTTCTCGATGAAAGAGAGTGAGACAACGAGTTAGAGAGAGAGAGGGGGAGGGAGAGAGAGAGAGAGGGAGAGAGAGAGAGAGAGAGAGAGAGAGAGAGAGAGAGAGAGAGAGAGAGAGAGAGAGAAAGAGGTGTGAGAATGAGAAAGAAAGAAAGGAAGAAAGAGCCAACCAAAAACAACAACCAACCATAACAAGACAGAGACAGCAGACAGCCAGCCAGCCAGCCAGCCAGCCAGCCAGCCAGCCAGCCAGCCAGCCAGATAAATAGACCACTAGATAGACAAATAGAGAGAAAGAGATTGAGAGAGAGAGAGAGAGATAGAGAGAGGGAGAGAGAAAGAGAGAGAGGGAGAGAGAGAGAGAGGGAGAGAGGGGAATTTGACTTTTGTGTCTGTGTTGGAGAGAGAGAGAGAGAGAGAGAGAGAGGGAGAGAGAGAGGGAGAGAGAGAGAAAGAGATAGACTGAGAGAGAGAGAGAGAGAGAGAGAGAGAGAGAGAGAGAGAGAGAGAGAGAGAGAGAGAGAGGGGGGACTTTGACTTTTGTGTCTGTGTTGGAGAGAGAGAGAGAGAGAGAGAGAGAGAGAGAGAGAGAGAGAGAGTGAGAGAGAGAGAGAGAGAGAGAGAGAGAGAGAGAGAGAGAGAGAGAGAGAGAGAGAGAGAGAGAGAGAGAGAGAGAGAGAGAGAGAGAGAGAGAGAGAGGGACTTTTGACTTTTGTGTCTGTGTGTCTGTGTTCGTCTGTGTGTATCTGCGTGTGCTGGTGTTAAAACAATGACAATAGAACTTTTATAAATAAGGGTACACTTAATGTGATTACATCGGCATTTCGTCGCTTGGAGACAACATTCCCCTTTACCGTGCAGTATGCTGCTTCTTTGTTTTGAACACAAATCGGTTTGGACTGCAACCGCTTTTAGAATCATTTGCTTTTCCGATTGATGAATCAGCTTTTCACACTACATTGGGGTGTGCACGTTAAAGATCCCACGATTGATAAAAGGGTCTTTCCTGGCAAAATTGTATAGGCATAGATAAAAATGTCCACCAAAATACCTGTGTGAATTGGAATAATAGGCCGTGAAAAGTAGGATATGCGCCGAAATGGCTGCGATTTGCTGGCCGATGTGAATGCGTGATGTATTGTGTAAAAACATTTCATCTCACACGGCATAAATAAATCCCTGCGCCTTGAATATGTGCGCGATATAAATTGCATTAAAAAAAAATTTTTTTTAAATCCCTGCGCTTAGAACTGTACCCACGGTATACGGTGTACGCGCGATATAAGCCTCATATTGATTGATTGATTGACTGTCAAAATTGTTTAGAAAAAGTTGCACACCGATGTCCTCCTAGAGGGTATTGCCCTGGAAAGACCTTTCCTGAAATACTCGAAATATAATGACTATCCCCACGAAGCCCCATTTTCATTGTTAAGCCGCAGGATCAGATCCGTTTTTAGTGATAGTCATTTCATTCGACAAGAGTACAGTACCAGTTGAATTCCAATCAAAGGACGGTCGTCTAGGGCTTCGCGTTGAAATTTGACACAAAACTTCAAGAACAGACGGCGGGGGCTTTCGATTACGATAATACGATATGTTTGAATGACTGGAGGGGTTCGAATGTCCACCGGAAACGGCATTACCAGAAACATGACCCGCGCAGATAAGTCTAGTGACCTCCTTCTGGCGGCCGGAAACGTGGTGTTGTGAACACGTGTGAGGAACCGGTCGTTGATTCGCCCACAAAATGGATTACAGAATTGCTTTCAAAACGAAATCCCTGGAAAGGGTTATTATTATTAACCCACCTTTTAACAATGTAATCGATTTTTCTTCGAAGATGCTCTACGGTATTGAGCTTGTGGTGTGTTTCCTTTTGTTAAAACTGAGACAGGGATTTGCCCTCGAGGACGGAATGCTACTTACTGCCCAATGCGGCAGGTATTACAGATAAACAAACCAATAAATAGAAGAAATAAACAAGCAAATAAACATACAAACAACTAAAAACACTAAACAAACAACCAACTTAACTTTTTATATTAAACAAAACAATTAAAGACGGTCACGAAATTTGCAGAAGTATGAAAAGCAGAAAAACAAGAAGTCTGAAACTTGCATCATTTTGACAGAAAAAGAAAAGAAAGAAAACGTCTTCCATTTGGGTCTGTGTTTCTGTTGTCTTAACGATTCAGTTATTTGCCAACTAGAATGAATATTCTTTCCCGGAAAACAGCTCCAGTTCAAGTACAGAACAAAATCAAACAAACAAACAAACAAACAACAAACTCTATTCGCAACAGATTCGCAACTGAAAGGTCTATTAAACGGTTCTCAATTTGCATTATTGTTCTTGTTATTGTTCTTGTTCTTGATGCTCTCTGATGCTCTTAACCTTGCTTAATAATAATACAGTCAAATAATAATACAGTCAAAGGAAAAACAACACACACAACAAACAATAAAAACAAAACAAACAAAGACATATACATACACAAATCATCACATACCTGCACTGTAACCTAGCGTACTACCTTGATGCTCTTCTTGGTTTTTTTTAGAAACGATGTAAATACGGATTACTTTTACGAATGAAGACGGATTTTGTTAAAGACAACACTGAGTCGGTAAGAAATTAAACCCCGACCGTAAGTGTAGTCTTAATCAAGGATAGAATCCGCTTGCGCACGAACAAAAACTATTTTTTTAACCAAACCTTTAAACACGATTTCAACATGTAACATTCGAGAAACTAGGACCGACGAAGTTACAAGTACTGAGCTGGAACGAAATTCAACTCCCATATACTGCATCATTATTGACGTTTTAATCTAGGAATAAAATTCGCTTGGGCAGGATGACATACACACTTCAACAGGAACGAACATTCAGCGATTTAACACGTGATGACCTTTCTTCCGAAATGGGCCTCTCCTGTGGTACCACCCAAATCTCGGATCCAAATTGCGAACCAATCATGATAATGCTTCCAAAATATAGTGTCGATTCCGGTAACCACATCCCTTCAAAACACCAATTTGTAAAGGTTTATTTCTTTCAGTGTGTGTGTGTGTGTGTGTGTGTGTGTGTGTGTGTGTGTGTGTGTGTGTGTGTGTGTGTGATGGTTTGGTTGTGTGTGTGTGTCTGTGTGTGTGTGTGATGGTTTGGTTGTGTGTGTGTGTGTGTGTGTGTGTGTGTGTGTGTGTGTGTGTGTGTGTGTGTGTGTGTGTGTGTGTGTGTATGTGTGTGTGTCACGAATTAAAGCCTACTTCACGAAGCTCGCTGCACGAAGCTTTGACACTGAATTTTTGCAAAAGTCTTCGCAACGTATTCTGCGGGTTTAAATAAGTACAGCCTTTACACAACAACGGGCTCGCTAACTGACTGGTTTGTCTGAATTTCACAGACGAAAAATAAAAGTTGCACACCTGTAGAAACGAACGAAACCGTCACCGTCAGTAAAAGTTGCATAGAAACCTCTTCTCTCCTGATTGTATTTTTCTGGGCAGTCTAAAGCCAACTGAATAAAGTAAAGTAACTATTAACAAATAGATGGATACATCAATTAATACCAAATCCATTTCGGAGGAGTCAGGCAAAAAAGTGTCAATTGAAATTTAATAAAACACCGCATAAATGATTGAATGAATATTTATATTTAATCTTTATTCTTCTTTTTTTGTGTACAAATAAATAACTCAATACACCAATGAATCAATGAATAAATCAATGAATATATGAAAAACAAATGTATTATGAGCTAGATACATAAATATATAAATTAATTATTTAATCAAACCATAACCAAAAAGATGAATCAAAATAATAATAAATACTCAAATAAATTAAGAAATAAAGAAAGAACGAAATAACCTCATTTGGCATGACATGAGGCAAACAAAAGATTAAAATCTGTTGAATAGATTTGTTCACAAAATTATCATGCAGGCTTATATTTAAATATTGAAGAAATGAAATCTGAGTTGGAATCAGTTGATTTCTAAAGTTCAGGTGCACTTTGAAAATGGCTTAATTTGATAGGATATGTAACGCTAGACGATAAAAGGAATGACATCTATATATATATACGACTTGTGTCTGTGTGTGTGTGTGTGTGTGTGTGTGTGTGTGTGTGTGTGTGTGTGTGTGTGTGTGTGTGTGTGTGTGTGTGTGTGTGTGTGTGTGTGTGTGTGTGTGTGTGTGTGTGTGTGTGTATGTGTGTGTGTGTGTCCGCGATGCACGGCCAAAGTTCTCGATGGATCTTTTTCAAATTTGGAGGCCATATTCAGCTACACCCCGGACACAACCTCATCGATGAGATATTTCAACACGTGCTCTCAGCGCGCAGCGCTGAACCGATTTTGGTTTTTCTCTGGATCCATTCCCAGTAACTCTTCCTTATCTTCTCCAGTGTTTTCCGCGTTTATCTCCCTTCCTTCGTGTGGCGTCAATCCATATTCCCGTTACTACGTTACTATTTTTAAAATGTCACTGCACTGTCCAGAACGCTTTCCTTGCACCCGTAAGTTGTCCTTAGTGTAAAAGTGAAAAGGTCGAATCCACGCGAAAAATACACTGTCATCTATATCTATATATTTATAGATATATATATATACATATATATATATATATATATACGGTTTCTCTGTGTGTGTGTGTGTGTGTGTGTGTGTGTGTTTGTGTGTGTGTGTGGGCAACACCTGTGGATTTTAGAGTTCTGTTTGTGATGTGGTCTGGCGGCTGTGGTGTGTCTGTATGTTCAGGCCTTCCTTCGATAAGCCAAAACATTTATTCTCAATCCCGTATGACTGGACTTCGCCTTCAAAGGTGATTGTGGTGTTTCGGCACTCGGTTACATTTGGCGTCGTCGACAGCGATGGGACTCGAAATGAAATGTTCAGGCCACTGAATCATTTTCGTGCTGTTCCCATTTCACCTGGGAGGGACCTAAGTTTGGCGGGTCCATGGGGACAAAGTTCATCCAAAAGGGGTCGAGTGTGACAGGGAGACTACCGTCGCCCTTCACAGCAGACTCTACAGAGTTGTTCGCCTTAGAAGTTGTGGGCTTTCCTTGCATGTACCCGTAAGTTGTCCTCACTGTAAAAGTGCAAAGGTCGAATCTATTTCTCGAAAAATCCACTGTCATCTATCTCTATATATTTATATATAGATAGATAGATATATACGGCTTCTGTGTGTGTGTGTGTGTGTGTGTGTGTGTGTGTGTGTGTGTGTGTGTGTGTGTGTGTGTGTGTGTGTGTGTGTGTGTGTGTGTGTGGAGGCAACACCTGTGGATTGTAGAGTTCTGTTTGTGATGGGGTCTGGCGGCTTTTGTCTGTCTGTATGTACGTTCTTGCCTTCCTTTGAGTGGGCACAAACTGGTGGATGAAAATGTTCACACGTGCTCTAAGACGGCGAACCGCCACGCTGTCTGTCTCTGTCTCGCGATTCACCCGGCGAAACCGGGTATTCCTCTAGTTTCAGTATATTTGTGGGCGATTTAATATCAAGATTCTTTTTTATTTGTTTATTTGTTTTGTTGGATTTTTAGTGATTCTGTGTGTGTGTATGTGTGTGTGTGTGTGTGTGTGTGTGTGTGTGTGTGTGCGTGCGCGCGTGCGTGCGTGCGTGCGTGCGTGCGTGCGTGTGCGTGTGTGTGTGTGTGTGTGTGCGCGCGCTCTCTTCATTTGTCTCTGTCGCGCTCTGTTTCTCTGTCTGTCTGTCTTTCTCTGTCTGGCTCTTGCTCTCTCTCTCTCTCTCTCTCTCTCTCTCTCTCTCTCTCTCTCTCTCTCTCTCTCTCTCTCTCTCTCTCTCTCTCTCTCTCTCTCTCTCTCTCTCTCTCAGCCAAGAAAAAGGAGGAGGAATTTAGTTCTGCAAATACGACTACAGAGTATTTACGATTTGAATAAGGGAATGTTTAAACTCTGATTTTTTTGATTTTTTAAAAAATGTTCCTAGTGTACCTGGTGACCCACAAAAATGTTAAGAACTTCTACATTTGTTGACCGCATCACTTCATTTTGGGGGGTCATACAATTCCGCCTATGATTGACCCTTTCGCAAAGTATTAGTCTTATAGATAAAATAGTCTGACTTTTCAAAAAAAAGTTGCCAAATTCGAGGATCGATTCAACAGTACGAGGTTTGAAATTGAAAGGTAGCCAAACTAACCCGATTTAAATCCTTAAGATTGTTACCTTTGAGGTAATTCGAATGAAATAGTTTACCTTAATCAACATTAGACAATCAGTGACTTGAAAACAGCAATTACAGCCAGGATCAGGGCATTTCCCATGGATGAATGCGTGCATTTTATTGATGAATTGTGCGCGACATTGCCCAAGTGTAACTTTACAATGAAGGGGTTAATTTTTCCAGTCATTTAAGGTTAGCAAATATTTGCATGGATGCTGTGCATGAACTTCTGTTCGTCCACGACCGTTCCACAAAGTTTTGAGTCTGTATGTAAAATGGTCCGACATTTACCTTTTCCTTAAAATGTGTTCAAAATTACACCTCCGCAAATTGTCAATGGCACGAAAGCATTTCAGTCTGGTGATTGCCCTGAACCTAGCTGTTACTGCGTTCTTCGGGTCACCGATGAACTAGGTGGTGAAGGAGGTGTTTGTGTATACTCAGACATTTAGATAATCCAAAAGGTAAAAGTCTGGAGGGTTTAAATTAGGTAAGTATTGCTACCGCTCAATGTCAAACCTCGTTCTGTTGAGACGATCGCCGAATTTGAAAACTTTTTTTCGAAATCGCACAAAAGTCAGACCATTTAATCTACACAACTGCCACTTTGTGGAAGGATCATGCATATGCTGAAGTTTATGTCCCCCATAAGGGGGGGGGGGGGGGGGGGTGAGGGGTTCTGTTTTTTTCCCCAGGAAAAGAAAATTAGAGAGACCCTAACCCTAACTCTTTTTACCACTGCTTCACAGCCAGGATCAGGGATGACTGACTAAAATACTTCCTTACTTTATCGGTTACTATGTGGTCAATGATAGCTTGTACAAATTTGTTCCGGCTTGGCCAGTTGGATGTGGTCAATGATAGCTTGTACAAATTTGTTCCGGCTTGGCCAGTTGGATCAGCTAGCTGCTTGTTTCTCACCCTCTAGGATCTATGGCTGCATTGGGGGCACGGGCGAACTCTGACAAGTAAAATACTGTGTCACACTGTCAAATTAATTTGCCTTTTGTGGCTAGGATAACGTTAAGGATTAGTGCAAAAAACGAAAACAGAGACAGAAAGGGGGGGGGGGGAGAAGAGGAAACGTAAAAATGAGAGAGAGAGAGAGAGAGAGAGAGAGAGAGAGAGAGAGAGAGAGAGAGAGAGAGAGAGAAGAGAAGGAGGGACAGAGAGATAGAGAGATAGAGAGACAGAGACAAACAAAAAAGAGACGGACAGGGAGGAAGGGCGAGAGAGAGAAAACGAAGAAAACAAATGAAAATAAGAAGGTTAACCTAAATTCGAAGATTTTGTTTCCGGAATAAGCCCCCTCCCCCCACCCCCACCCCCACTCCCCTCCTCTCCTCTCTCTCCTTTTGTGCAAGCAACAATGGCCGATATAGGGGAAGGGCTCCTAATATGGACCACGTTTTGTTTCATGCTGATAACTAGCTTGTTTTCTTGCGAAGAAGTTTCATTTTGTGTTTGGTAGTCCTTCTCTCTTAGGTTAACCGCTAGGCCTAATTAGAGTGAAATAGCTTTGATATATATTCAGCAAAAATTAAATACAGAAAAAACACAAATGGTCCATATTAGGAGCCTGGGCGCCTAATATGGACCACTAAAGCGGCCTTCTCGAATCACTGTACAAAACCCCATAATATACTTCTAAATAACATGATACAACTTAGTGTGCAAGTCAGACTAATCAAAATATGCTTTAGATTTATCTGTTTCGGGTTGATGAGAGCATTATTTGAAGCACACCAAGAAACTAAAGAAACTCATCAAAAACAGAGTGAAAATAAGTGAAATTATCAACTTCCACAAAAAGAAGACTATTTTGTGACTTTTTTTTTAAATCTCGAAGGCTAGTTATAGGTTATTTCCAGCAAGCTTCTGAATGAATTAATGAAAATAGCCTTTAGCTTTTATTTTCTTTGATTTGTTGAAGGTGGTCGATATTAGGGGACTCACACATACTTTGAGATTTTGCTATTATTTTTTGTTTGCAGTAGAAACTCGGGGTCAACACTGCTAAAATGTAACAAATACGGTCTTAGCTGTCATATGTAGCAATTTGTGTGTGATAAAAACTTTGGCTGTGGACAGAAACGAGTCCGTTTTAGGCGGCAAATTTAGAGTGAACCCTGCCAAAAGTGAAAAAAAGAGAAAAAGCCCAACGGTTTTCATGTTTGTGTTTCTGCAACTGTTTTGACATGTGAAAGTTATCCAGAGAGGGTGAATACAGCCAATGAAATTATTTTGAGCGCTCTAGCGCCGTTAGTTTGTCAAAACAGGAGGTGGTCCACATTAGGAGCCGGTCTATATTAGGAGCCCTTCTCCTATTATTGAACCCGTAAGCACTAAGTGTGAAATACACACTGTATGGATTCTCAAGCTGGGTAATTTAGCCCTCTCCGCAGGTCTAATGATCAATACGTGGAATAGACCCACAATGACAATCGCACTGGAAACACTGAAGCAATCGCGCAGTTCTACACACATATAAAACATCAGAAATTGTGAAAGAAACAATTGATAGTCAGCAGAGACTTTCTTCCGAGATTTGTTAAAATCTCTTAGCAGAGATAGAGAGAGAATTAAGTATCCCTTCACAGACAGCCTATTGGGAGCATCAGACCCTCCTCAAGGGGGACCGAGATTTACAGAGCAAAGTCCCTTTGTGGGGGACGTATCGCAAGTACACGTTCTGGGAAGACAAAACACACTCCAGGAAACACAGAGCTCACCCTTCTGCTACAATCACCAGTGGTACGTTGAGACACTTTTTCTTTGACGAATAAAAAAAAATATATATATATATATATATACTAGAGGAATACCCGGCTTCGCCGGGGTGAATCGCGAGACAGAGTTTGTGTGTGTGTGTGGGCAACACCTGTGGATTGTAGAGTTCTGTTTGCGATCTGGTCTATGTTAAGCAAACAAACAAACAAACCTTTACAAACAAACACGTATACACACTCATACACACTCATACACACACAAACATACACACAAACTCATGCACACACACATTCCCTCACACACTCTCTCTCCCTCTCTCTTTCTTACACACACACACACACACACACACACACACACACACACACACACACACACACACACACACACACACGAACACACACACGAACACAAACAGTAACACTAACACATGTGCACAAAATTAACACACACACACACACACACACACACACCGCGAGAGAAAAAGACTACGGGGAGGCATGACGTCATGATGCATTAATTGACGTCAATGACTTTCGACCGTGACGTAATCTTCTTACGCGAGCTTTATCCATAGACTTGGAAACTACGGAATTTCTACCCGTCCAAAGCGGCCTTGGGTGGTGTTTGCTCAAAAAATGGGGGCGCCAATTGGACCCACCGTATTTGTGTTAGTATGGTCCCAATTTTTGGTGAACTTCCATCTTCAACTGTAGCCCCTAGCCGGGCACAAAGAAACCTTCTTTATCATGTATTATCGGTATGAAAATTTCTCAAGTCGATATATGAATCTTTAGAACTAACACGTCACGCCACACTTTCAGGGTGACGTTTCTTTGCTTTGACGTAATAGATTGCACGAGGCTTTAGAAGAGATCGAGGTTCAGTATGTAGGATAAACAGAATGCTACATGGCTTGCTGTGTCGTACCAGATTTACACTCGTTGCTTTTTCAAATAGTGAACAGCTCGCTTTCGCTCGCAGTTCAATATTTAAAAAAACAACTCGTGTAAATCTGGTACGACACAGCAAGCCATGTAGTATTCTCTATGATAAAACTGTGAAGTCCGCTCTTATAAGTTTCGTAGCCTCGTGGGACCCTCTCCGTGAAAGTTTGGTACGTATTTTAGGACGCAGGGAGCTTGGGGAGCTTGGGCATCTCTGCTTTATTAGTATGCGTCCTCTACTACAAGACTTCATTCTATCGGACGTTTTGTTCATGTACTAAATCCACCTCCACCTCAAAACTCACTCTCTTTAAAAACCTATATTTCTCAGAAGCTTCTTTAATTTCCTTGAACCATAAAAGTCAGGTAACGTTTTAACAAATACCGGAAAAAGCGGGAGAGAGCGAGAGAAAGGGGGGGGGGGGGGGGCAAGAATGGAGGAGAGGGAGAGCGAAAGAGAGGGAGAGAGAGAGAGAGAGAGAGGGGGGAGCAAGAATGGGGGAGAGGGAGAGCGAAAGAGAGAGAGAGAGAGAGAGAGAGGAGGAGGAGGAGGTAGAGAGAGAGAGAGAGAGAGAGGAGGTAGAGAGAGAGAGAGAGAGAGAGAGAGAGAGAGAGAGAGAGAGAGAGAGAGAGAGAGAGAGAGAGAGAGAGAGAGAGGAGAAGGTAGAGAGTGAGAGAAAGTGCGTGCGTGCGTGCATGTGTGTTCAAAAAATCATGGAGTACATTGTCATTGAGTGACTCTTGGGACTTTGAAACAAAAACATATCCCTCCTTGCTCCGCAAATTAGTCCTTACGGCAGGGCAATAACCCCTTGAAAAATACCTCGGAAAATGTTTTAATGGTTTTGGGTAGTTTAACTCCTGAAGTTTACAAATCCGCAGGATGACATCTTTAAATCCTTGGGCAAATTGAGATAAAATTAATTATAGAAAAATTAGCAAATGTTGATTTTTTTGTTTTGACACAAAAGGCATTCCATAGAAAAAAGGGCTAGAATGGCGTCATAACTTCATGACGTCGGGAAAACGTAATGAGTAATATGACGACACGTACAGTATGGCCTGTAGTGTTGTCCGTGTCCGTACTTGAGCTCCTCTTCCAAGACAAAAAACAAAGGCATTTGACGTGTTTCATTCTGCTAAATGGAAACAATTTACACATGAGTGTGCATGGAATTACATCCAGGCTGAGAAGATGTGAAACCTGTGTTATTCGTGGACTTGCGATTAGTGCGTATGGTGTTCCAAAGCACAGGTTTCACTGTCGAAGATGAAACTTGTAAATTGATCTTACAAAATGGCGGGCGATGATCAAAGAACATCGTGAGAGACTAGTTTTCTCCGATTTGATTGTTTACCAGACGATAGAGCTATTTTAGATGGAAGCGTATGCCATCTGGTGACAGCTGTTCATTAACCAGTGTGTTCGTAGGAGTGCTTGATTTCTCTGCAGAAGATCCATGCGTGAAAATCAGTGAAGTCTTTCAGCAAATGTCGCAGTTTGTAAGCGAGTGCTACAGGTGCACAATCTCAAACAACATATCACGTGAGAGATATGAAACCTGGCTAGCTAGAACCTCCAAGCACCAGTCCACATAAATCAAAAACTACCGCCCACATCAGCCCATTGCTGAACGTCCATCTGAAAAGGGCTGTAATTGCAATTCTACGGGGATCTTCCAAATCTTGATCCAGTTGACTTCGGGTGGTTGTAGGATGGGCAGAAAACCGCCTGGAGTAGAACCTACACCAACTGAAGTCATGCTAATTTTGAAGTGTGGCTGTGGAGAAATTTACCATGCGTGTGCCATCTTATGTCGATGTCTACTCCTTGGAAATTGCACAAATCCGCACTGGTCATCCATCGTAGTCATCCGCACTGGGCATGTGCAACAGTCACCTTCACCGGTCACCCGCACTGGTCATCTGGATCGGTCATCCAAACTGGTCATCCTTTGCGGTCATCTGCACTGGTCATCCTTTTGTGATCATCCGCATCGGTCATCCACACTATTCATCCTTCATGATCATCTGCACTGGTCATTCGCACAGGTCATCCTTCATGATCATCTGCACTGGTCATCCGCACAGGTCATCCTTTATGATCATCTGCACTGGTCATCTGCACTAGTCATCGTTCATGATAATCTGCACTGGTCATCCGCACTAATCATCCGCACTAATCATCCGCACTGGTCATTTTTCATGATCATCTGCACTGGACATCCGCACCGGTAATCCGCACTGGTCATCTGCACTGGTCATCCTTCATGGTCATCTGCACAGGTCATCCACACTGGTCATCCGCACTGGCAATTCTCACCGGTCACCCGTACTGGTAATCTACATGACATCCAGCGTAATCATCGGGCGTTGTCATTTATTGGTCATCAGGCATAGTCATCCGCTACCATTTCGGCAATTGAAAAAAGGATCGATGGTGGCTGCCCTCAAACTGAAAACTCACTGCATGACCATGTCATCTTGTGTGGTAAACCAGCGTGGTCCTCCCGCCTGGTCATCTGGAGTGGTAAACTACACATCATCCTGTGTGGTCATCGGCGAGGTAAAGTGCATACTAACCAGTATCCCTGGTTCGTCGCCATGACCTTTACGTTATGAGATAGAGGTCTTTTGTATGTGAGACATGGTACATCAGGTTTAGCCTCTTGACATGACGCCTAATACACCTCCTCGGGGCGTCACTAACTGACACAACACTGTGTATATGGTGTCAAAAGGGATTTCATATGCCGAATCGCTTGGCGCTGTGACACCTTACAAGGCCTTTCGTCTGATGTATACATTCCTTACCTGACTAGATCTTCGATCACAAGATAACTTTAAGTTATTCTGGGTATTACAGCCACTTTTCCAGGATTTAAGTTGTTATCTGCTTGCTCACCGACCAAGTCACTCATTGATTCTGGAACCCACCAGGATGGTAGGGTCACTTCAACGACGAGCGCTTCATAAGCGGTCTCCACCTCTGGCGGCTGTGAGCAATTTTTGGGAAGTTGCAAAACATTTCCCAATCCACTCTGTAATGATATCTGTCCCTCTGTTCATTTGTCTTCTCTATCTTCTCTTTCCGCGCACCATACCCTGTAAGATGGTCTTGGAGAGCCCGCCTGTTCTTGTTACATGGCCATACAATCTCAGCTTCGTCTTCTTGACAGTGATCTTTGTAGTGATGCACGTGCTAAGTGATGGTTTTGCAGACATTAAAATATATGACCTTGAAATTGTTTGACCTTGAAAACGTGTGACCTTCAGTGTTAGTGAACGTTTTTATTCATGGCAAGTTTTAAGAAGATGAACACATTTCGTCATTTTATCTTCAAAAATAGTATAATCCTTTATCATTTGAATGAACATTTGACATTCATATGACCTTGAAATGCGATGAAGGTCAAGCAAAGTGCAACAGTAATCAAAGCCCACAACACATATAAGCTTAAACCATTAGCTGTAACTGAAAAAAATATATTGCTAAAACTAACTATGTCATCCTGCTCCGTTAACCAGTTTTAACGGTCCCTCAACAGACTAGCCATTCAGGTTATAGTGTCTGCTAATCATGTAACTGTTGTTATGCATATTAACTCCCGTTTTATCTCCCGAAAAACATAAATAAATACAGTTCTGCTAGTTTATTGCATGCAGTTTCGACTATTTTGCAGTCTGGAATCCATCTTGTCCGCCATCTTGAATACATCAAAATGCCCAAGGATGACAGAGTGTCATCCGTCGGATCTGTAATCTACAGACATCACAGAGTTCAAAACAGTCAAAACATTCTCCGAGGTATTTTTTGAGGGGTTAAGGTCAAAATCGGGAAATGACGACCTGACTAAATGCAACATATACTATAACACGAATATGGCTTGTTCCAGACAATATGCTTCAGACAAGACGCCTCTTCTGTAATTAAAATTGTAATTCAATCAAGTTTGCGTTTTAATGAAACAGATCCTGTGATTGGTCAGAATGCCCCAACTCATTAAAAATTACTGGTCATTAATTGTCGATAACTACTCGCTAAAAAAAATCCATTAACAACCTGCTGGCGAGGCGCATAGATACAGCCTCAACTAGTCTCGGTTAGCTTTGAGGGTCATTTTACAAGTAGGAAATATGAAGGCCAACGAAATACCGAGACCATAACTGATAAGGTATGCGAAGTGATGACGTCGAATACGTGACGTAAGTTGATGCATGAATTCTTCCGGACTACGTCAGTCAATTCCAAAGATCGCTTTTGTGATGAAAAGAATTTGTTTTAGAGTTTGCTGTCCAGAAACCCGTCAAAAAAGAAGGGAAAATGTGTGTGAAAGAAAACAAAACAGGAGCAGAATGATACGATAGGAATACAGAGACATATTTCTTGGGACTTGACCCTTGCAGGTAGGTGGACTGAAAGTAGTGTGTGAACAGAACAGAACCAATTCTGTCTGTTTACAACTGCATCAAAACAGGAAAGAGATCGTCGTCAGATTGAATTACAATAACATTAACATGCTTCCATTTGAAACTTCTCGGTCTTCATCGTGGATTGACGCCCTCCCAAAGTCTAATTGAAGCCCTCCGTCGCTTCGCTCCGTCGGACTTCAATTACCTTTGGTCGGGCGTCAATCCCCGATGAAGACCTCGAAGTTTCAAATGGAAGCATGTTAATGTGTAAATGTCATCACTTTGAGACGCATCACGCTGTTACTGTGTTAGCCTTGACGCGTAAGATAATTTCGTCACATCCGGGAGGCTGCGTGTCTGTTCATCCGCTACGATTTATGAAACATGGCGTCAAATTCACTTGAGCGTTGGGACAATATCCTGACAATGAATGGCATTATTAGATCTTTCCTGCGCATCAGTGTTGAAAAACCTGCGATGAATCTCGATTCCTTATTTGCTTCGATCTTTCTTTCTTTATTTTGGTGTTTAACGTCGTTTTCAACCACGAAGGTTATATCGCGACGGGGAAAGGGGGGAGATGGGATAGAGCCACTTGTCAATTGTTTCTTGTTCACAAAAGCACTAATCAAAAATTTGCTCCAGGGGCTTGCAACGTAGTACAATGTATTACCGTACTGGGAGAATGCAAGTTTCCAGTGCAAAGGACTTAACATTTCTTACATACTGCTTGACTAAAATCTTTACAAAAATTGACTATATTCTATAGATACAAGAAACACTTAACAAGGGTAAAAAGAGAAACAGAATCCGTTAGTCGCCTCTTACGACATGCTGGGGAGCATCGGGTAAATTCTTCCCCCTAACCCGCGGGGGGTATTTGCTTCGATGGTTTTCCTGCGAAGAAGCAAATTGCTGACGGTAATCATGGAGGTTACAATTTACGCGCAAACGGAAAGGTAATTTCGATCGGAAAATAAGCGAAGCGCGTGCGTGTCCAATAATGAGTTAAAGGAAACACCGCGAGATGGACACTTTACTGAAAGTAAGTGATGTAAAGAGAACAACATTGAACATTAATGATCAATTGTATTTACGCTCCAACACATCTACGTTTAAAGGTCCCAAACAGTGCTGCGATGGTATTATGACTTGGCCCCGTACAGAGGTGACGAAGCTGTTTTCGAACGTGGAAAAGCATGTCATCTTACAAGCTTTTGACAAGTTTGTTTTGTTTGTTTGTTTCGTTCATGGGCTGAAACTCCCACGGCTTTTACGTGTATGGCCGTTTTTACTCTGCCATTTAGGCAGCCATACGCCGCTTTCTGGGGAAGCATGCTGGGTATTTTCGTGTTTCTATAACCCACTGAACTTTGACATGGATTACATGATCTTTTCCGTGCGAATTTGGTCCTGTGCTTGCGTTTACACTCGAAGGGGGATAAGGCACTAGCAGGTCTGCATATTAATTGACCTAAGAGATCGGAAAAAGCTCCACCCTTAACCCACCAGGCGGCCGCGGCCGGGATTGGAACTCACGACCTTCCAATTAGGAGGCCGATGTCTTATCCCCTAGGCCACTGCGCCCGTCTGACAACAAGTAATTGAGTGTTGATAACTTGTAATTAACAGTATAGTTGTGAACGTATGAAGAACATTAACCACACTCTTCGTTGGACAGCTAATGGATCTGTATTGTTATGAAGGCTTTCGATATGTCGTGTTGTGATGTTTTGTGTAGCATTGCGCTCAGCTGCATTGGGTTGTGTTGTGGCGTGTTGTTTAGTTTTTTGTTAAGCTGTGTTGTGTTCTGCAGCTTTGTGTGTAGCTGCGTTGTGTTGTGTTGTATTGTGTTTAGCTCCGTTGAGTGGTGTAGTTTTGTGTTTAGCTGCGTTGTGTTGTGTAGTTTTATGTTTAGCTGCGTTGTGTTGTGTAGTTTTGTGTTTAGCGTTGTATGGTTTTGTGCTGTGCTGTGTTGTTTTGTGTTCAGCGGCGTTGTGTTGTGCTTTTTTGTGTTTAGCTGCGTTGAGTTGTGTAGTTTTGTGTTAAGCTGCGTTGTGTTGTGTAGTTTTGTGTTTAGCTGCGTTGTGTTGTGTAGTTTTGTGTTTAGCTGCGTTGTGATGTGTAGTTGTGTAATTAGCTGCGTTGTGCGGTGTAGTTTTGTGTTTAGCTGCGTTGAGTTGTGTAGTTTTGTGTTTAGCTGCGTTGTGTTGTGTAGTTTTGTGTTTAGCGTTGTATGGTTTTGTGCTGTGCTGTGTTGTTTTGTGTTCAGCGGCGTTGTGTTGTGCTTTTTTGTGTTTAGCTGCGTTGAGTTGTGTAGTTTTGTGTTAAGCTGCGTTGTGTTGTGTAGTTTTGTGTTTAGCTGCGTTGAGTTGTGTAGTTTTGTGTTTAACTGCGTTGAGTTGTGTAGTTTTGTGTTTAGCTGCGTTTTGCTGTGTAGTTGTGTGTTTAGCTGCGTTTTGCTGTGTGGTTTTGTGATTAGATGCGTTAAGTGGTGTAGTTTTGTGTTTAGCTGCGTTGAGTTGTGTAGTTTTGTGTTTAGCTGCGTTGAGTTGTGTACTTTTGTGTTAAGCTGCGTTGTGATGTGTAGTTTTGTGATTAGCTGCGTTGTGTGGTGTAATTTTGTGTTTAGCTGCGTTGAGTTGTGTAGTTTTGTGTTTAGCTGCGTTTTGCTGTGTAGTTGTGTGTTTAGCTGCGTTTTGCTGTGTAGTTTTGTGTTTAGCTGCGTTGTGTGGTGTAGTTTTGAGTTTAACTGCGTTGTGTTGTGTAGTTTTGTGTTAAGCTGCGTCGTGCTGTGTAGTTTTGTGTTTAGCTGCGTTGTTTTGTGTAGTTTTGTGTTTAGCTGCGTTGTGTGGTGTAGTTTTGTGTTATGCTGCGTTGTGAATGCTGTGTAGTTTTGTGTTTAGCTGCGTTTAGTGGTGTAGTTTTGTGTTTAGCTGCGTTGAGTTGTGTAGTTTTGTGTTTAGCTGCGTTGAGTTGTGTACTTTTGTGTTAAGCTGCGTTGTGATGTGTAGTTTTGTGATTAGCTGCGTTTTGCTGTGTAGTTTTGTGTTTAGCTGCGTTGTGTGGTGTAGTTGTGAGTTTAACTGCGTTGTGTTGTGTAGTTTTGTGTTAAGCTGCGTCGTGCTGTGTAGTTTTGTGTTTAGCTGCGTTGTTTTGTGTAGTTTTGTGTTTAGCTGCGTTGTGTGGTGTAGTTTTGTGTTATGCTGCGTTGTGAATGCTGTGTAGTTTTGTGTTTAGCTGCGTTGTGTTGTGTAGTTTTGTATTTAGCTGCGTTGTATTGTGCAGTTTTGTGTTATGCTGCGTCGTGCTGTGTAGTTTTGTGTTTAGCTGCGTTGCGTGGTGTAGTTTTGTGTTTAGCTGTGTTGTTTTGTGTAGTATTGTGTTTAGCTGCGTTGTGTGGTGTAGTTATGTGTTATGCTGCGTTGTGTTGTGTAGTTTTGTGTTTAGCTGCGTTGTGTTGTGTAGTTTTGTGTTATGCTGCGTTGTGTCGTGTAGTTTTGTGTTATGCTGCGTTGTGTGGTGTAGTTTTGAGTTTAACTGCATTGGGTCGTGTCTTGCTGTTTTGAATGAGTCCTAAATAAAATGCCCTTCGTCGACTGTGCTCTAACGAAAATAATCGAGAACGTAATTTCTTTATCATCCCTTTTTCTTTTCTCGTCAAGCGGGGAAAAGACATAAGTTCGCATGTCAGCTAAAATAAAGCCGTTGCCACATTTCCCACGCACATTTCTACACACTGCAAAACGTGTTTGTTTGGCAAAAACCTCGTGCTAAGTATCACCGAGATTAAAATGTTGAAATGCTCACGGGGTATTCTTGGCCTACGATATATATCCAATCGCCTCCACAAGCTCAAATATAGTTCTGGTGTCGTGTTCGTGACAGCATATACACCAAGAATACCTTAACATTAACCCCGTATTTCTTTGTTCCGCTTCGTTCTACTTTTTTGTGCACTTGACAGTGGGAGTCGGTGTCACTTGCTAGATTCCTGATTGCATTTCATGAAACCCAACGCGGTTCTTCCGCTACTCTTATTTATGCCAGACAGACAGCGTTGAAAAAAATATTACGAGTCAAAATCCACACTATGAATACGAAAAACAGCGCAGATACATTTATATTCACATTTAATTATTATTTCATTTTCGTTTTCATAACTTTATTGTCCAATCGCTGGGAAATTCGGGTCGTTTCCTCCCGGTGGAAAACTAGCAGCAACAAATTCGCGCTACCCAGGTGCGTGCGTGTTTAGGCGTAATCAGCCACCTGCACTTATGGCAGAATGACCGAGGTCTTTTACGTGCCACAGTGGTTACACGGGCCGGGGTTGAACATGGATACCGCCTCTGAGTCTGCACATTCAGTTGACCCGTGTCAGTCCCGGCTCGGATTCGAACCCGCGACCCTAGGATCACAAGTCCATAATATGCAGTGCTCTACCAATTGAACTACCTAGCAGTCAGGACCCGGTTTTGCCCGGGTGTCAGCAGAGCCCTAAACCATTTGTTTCAATCATATTTTCAATATACATTCAAGAATGACGCGTACAAGAAATACAAATATGAAAGAAAAACGTGAAGAAACTTGCGAGGGTGATGAGTTAACTCCTATATGGTGATTTGCATAATGAAAATGGTAGGACTTCAAACAAAATTATACTTTGTGACCTCAGAAGCCTGTGTGGACATGTGCTACCCACGTAGAGTGTCAACGCAAATAAAATGTCTGCTAAACTTGGTGTAAATGGTGTGAGTTATCTCCCCTCCCTCGGAATTTTCTACAACCCTTTTCCTTTAATGAGGAACTTCATGTCCTCGCTTCAGTTGAGAACGGTTACTCACACAATAATTCACATGCGTGCAAGAGTTATTTCCCTTGAGCTTTGTTTACATTTCATTCTTTTTCGAGCGTGTTGCGTTGCTTGCTTAGCTTCCTTACACTTCGCTTAGCAATACAAGTACAGTGACTGCTAATGTTACAACATTGGTTTTTAAATTCTGTAAAGAAACCAACAACAATTGACTGGTGGAAATCCAAACACAGATAGACTGCTAAATGTTTGTTTGTTTGCTTGCTTAACGCCCAGCCGACCACGAAGGGCCATATCAGGGCGGTGCTGCTTTGACATATAACGTGCGCCACACACAAGACAGAAGTCGCAGCACAGGCTTCGTGTCTCACCCAGTCACATTATTCTGACACCGGACCAACCAGTCCTAGCACTAACCCCATAATGCCAGACGCCTGGCGGAGCAGCCACTAGATTGCCAATTTTAAAGTCTTAGGTATGACCCGGCCTGGGTTCGAACCCACGACCTCCCGATCACGAGGCGGACGCCTTACCACTAGGCCAACCGTGCCGTGCTAAAAAAAAAAAAAAAAAAAAAAAAACCAACAACAAGAATGGTAAGGTACCGGAACGTGTTGATTTTAACATTGACATTTGGTAGAACGGTACGGTTCTGGGTTTTCTGTTGGAGCCGTTATTCAAAGTGCGACATTCTGAGACCGTCTGAAATAACACTCGTAATACATTTTGTGAATGTCTTGCTTTGTTGAAAATAAAACTGTTCAGTAACTTATCATTCTTATTGTTGGATACTGGACAATTGGACTTGTATGACCCGTAGCCTTGAATATAAAATTAAATGGGGTTTAAAAAAGGAGCGGTCACTAACTTGACACCTTTCACATCGGACTACAAAAGCAATAGAGTTAAAGCCCAAAGGTTTGTAACGGCATACGGCCGATGGAGAAATGTTAGGTCTATGAGTTTCTGCCGTTCGATTTTCTTTCGTAGCCGTAATTTGAAGTAGGAAACTTTGACACCGTCTGAAATGAAATATCGCTGTAAACGTTCCCTTTGATTTGCCACCAAAAAAACTAATTTAATGTAATGAGCATTTTGTTTTCATGCTTCAGTGTTTCTATTTTTCTTCCATGAGATGTCAGTAATCAGGAAGTGCCTGTTTAATTTAGACAGGTTAACTAATTGTTTTTTTTTATTTTTTTTTTATTCTCTTTTGGTGAATTTTTTTTTTTTTTTTTACATACAATGATACATATAATTCTGTACATTACAGGACATCACTTAACCAAAAGGACATATAACCGAAAAACATTTGAACAATTACAACATACATGGGGTGGGAGGATGGGTGGGGGGGGGGGGGGGGGATGTTCAGAGCTTGGTGGTCGCAGTATCAGAAGGTTTTGAAAAAAAAAAAAAAAAAAAAAAATAAATAAATAAAATAAAAAAATATATATATATAAAAGGGTTACATCAAAACATGCATATACAGGCGCCAATCCTTGTAAAATTTATCTACTGTATTATTTACAACTGCGTTATACTTTTCACAAATAAATCTTTGCTTCAAATTTCTACTAAACGTCTGAAAATGAGGGGTCTTTTTGTTCATTTTGGAAATATATACATGGTGTTTGGCACAGATTACTAACACATCAAAAGCTTTATCGGTGACAACATTGTTCGCAACTCCAAGAAGAACCAGTTCTTTAGATAGTTTTAAATTGTCACAATGGGTGCAGTTCGCTTTTAGCCAATTTACAAATTCTATCCAAAAAGTCTGCACTTTATCACACTCCCAAAACATATGTAAAAGGGTATCTTCATTTCTACCACAAAATGTACACAATGACGTATCCACAATTTTTCGCAAAAAGTTAACTAATTGTTACATCGTGACCAGCGACAAACCAAACCAAAAACAAACGGATGCAGTGAATCTGTTTTTATTCCTTTGGAACAAATTGAAATTGAGCAGTTTTTTTAATGTGCTGAAAATGTCAGCAACACCCTCTGTCTGTCTCTCTGTCTGTCTCTGTCTGTCTGTCTGTCCTTTTTCTGTCCGTTTGTCTGTCTCTGTCTCTCTCTTTGTCTCAGTCTGTGTGTGTGTGTGTGTGTCTCTCTCTCTCCCTCTCTATCTCTCTCCCTCTCCCCTTCCCCCTCCCTCTCTCTCTTCCACCTCTCTGTCTCTCACCCCCCCTCTCTTTCTCCCCCCCTCTCTCTCTCTCTCTCTCTCCCCCATCTCTCTCTCTCTCTTTCTCCCCCTCTCTCTCTCCCCCCACACACACACTCTCTCTCTCTCTCTTTCTCTCTCTCTCTCTCTCTCTCTCTCTCTCTCTCTCTCTCTCTCTCTCTCTCTCTCTCTCTCTCTCTCTCTCTCTCTCTCTCTTTAGTCCCTCTCTGGGCGAGAGCTGGTTGAAAAGAAGCTCGTTTATATTGCTTATGCCACTCCCTCGTAAAATGTGATTTGAATTGATTTGATTTGATTTGATTTGATTCGATCTCTCTCTCTCTCTCTCTCTCTCTCTCTCTCTCTCTCTCTCTCTCTCTCTCTCTCTCTCTCTCTCTCCCTCTCTCTCTCTCTCTCTCCTCTTTTGAGACGTTTTGATGCATAAACTCATAATTGGAAGAGCGCCTGCACCTCTTTCTTCTCAATTCACTTCCCACAATTTAAGAGACCCGACAAAAATGTATGCTCCTCGGCCTGGTATAGATCTTTTTTAAGTCCAGCCTACTCTTTTCGGGGACTAATCTTTGGAATTCACTTCCAAGCGGTCTCAAATATTCTGTCAATGCCAAGACTTTTAAAGACAGATATTTCTCATTCCTTTTACATGACACATTTCGTTCTCACTTAGCCTGAACATGTATAATGTTGATGCCTTATTTGTACCTTTTATACGTTTCAGTAGATAAATGTACCTAATTAATGTCATAACATGACTTATGTAACGATGCTACATGCTATTACTTGCAACGTAGTTGCTTCATTGACTCCTCAGTTTCACGGATTTTTTCTTCCCTCGAAGTTTCACACGTTTTTTGTTGCTTGAAACAGTTTTCATTATACCTTTGACAATAATATGTCATGTTCGTTTGTATGTATATTTTTGTTTGTTTAGTCTGTTAATCGTTTGCTTGTTTGTCGTTTACTTTTATTACTTCTTTAATGGATATTCCAACATTTTTATTAGCATAATTATCTGATATTTGCTGGGTTTTTGTTTCAAATATTGCCTATATAAGTATTTAAAATCCCTACCACGTCCTCTTGTGTTCATGTTACGCGAGTTGTGTACTTTTAAAATGCTTGCACAATACCAAACAAAACCAATTCATCTTTATTCCTTTTTTTTTCCATGTGTGCTGCGAAAATATTTCGGAACACCATTTATTCACGGAATAGACTTCTGCCGTTGAAAAAATCAAAATGTACGCAATTATAACGTGGTTTTCACTGCCATATAGCTACACTCGAACCTGTCTATAACGACCACGAAAGGGACCGACTAAAATGGGTCGTTATTGACAGGTGGTCGCTATGGAAAGGTGATGTAAAAAAAAGAAAAAAACTCGTCGGGGGTCTTTTTAGGGTTGTCTTAATGCCCAGGTGGTCGTGATCGATGGGTGGTTGCCAGGGCACGTTCGACGGTATATAACGCGTAAACTGCTACTATAAGATGTTTGGTGGCTTGTTGGCAGACCAGCTTTTTTGTTGGTCCAAGGGGACCATATCGTCTTTTGTTTCATCTTTATCGACCAAGGCCGAAGGCCGCGGTTGATAAATATGAGACAAAAGGCGATATGCTCCCCGAGGACCAACAACAAAGTGCTGGTCTGACAACAAGCTACCAAACATGGTTTTTGTCATCATTTTGGTTGTGCAACAAAATGCACAATAACCCACAGGGAGACGAATTTTTAGAATCCAACTCCGGGCCACAAAGCATCGTCACAGTAGCACGAGATAACACGTCAAACTTGCATGTGACGTCAAACGTAGCTTGTTGACGCTTTTCTTCCAGTCTGAAAATGTACAGAGCTGCGATCATACCTGTGAATTCAGTAAGTGTTGAGCATATTTCTTTTATTTTAAGTGTTTTTGACTTTTCGTTGAGGATTTTGCGATTACAGAGATAAGTTGCAAATTGACCATGAGTCGCCGCGGTAATTATCAACATTGATTGGGTCTTTGAGAGTGAATGCTTACAATCGTTGTCCTCGGAAACACAAATCCAAAGCCACGATGGTTCCACACATCAAACAATCAGCCTGATTGGCTTTTACTTTGACAATCCACGTTTCACCTGAAAGCTCAAACCCATTCACCACCTCGAGCTATTGCATGGGGAACATGAGATTTATTTACCAGGTGTTTGTGAATGAAAACTCGTGAAAATGATGACAATGTATTTTATCCTACATGTACATACGTGAGACAGACCACCTATGAGATAACGATATCGATCAAATCGCACGTGGTGATATCATGTAAATGAGGTGTCAAACTAGGCTGGCGGGGACCGATTTTCCACTGCTCAGGATGCCAAAATCACCTAGACAAACGTCATTCTGGAAACACTTTTGCGCTTGCTGTTTTCGCTTGCACGAGGCTTTGGAAGAGATCGAGGTTGCACAAGAAGGGTCTTCAATTTGGACGCGTCGACTCCAGGATGTTTGGAGCTAAAGGCACACAATTACAGCATGTAGGATAAACAAAATACTATACATGGCTTGCTGTGTCGCATTATCTGTATACGCGTCATTGCAAAAGTAATTTCATCTTTGTTTGTGTGTGCGTGTATGCAGACTTAAAACGGTACGCGACCTACTATCCGGGTATTGAACTCAATCTTTGCCAAAACATTGTTACCGCTCGACGACTACAGAGTCGTTGTCGCCAAATCTTGATCGCGTTGTCGCCCAATTCTGCGCACCACTGTCAACCAATTTGTTGGCTTTCGCTTCACTGCTTACCTTCTATTGATCGACTTTGACTGGCTTGTTGTAGACCTTGGGGACATAGGCGTGTTTATGTATGTTTTCCATCTAGGTTGTTGTAAACGTTAGGGACATAGGCGTGTTTATGTATGTTTTCAATCTAGGTTGTTGTAAACGTTGGGGACATAGGCGTGTTTATGTATGTTTTCCATCTTGGTTGTTGTAGACCTTGGGGACATAGGCGTGTTTATGTATGTTTTCCATCTTGGTTGCTGTAAACCTTGGGGACATAGGCTTGTTTATGTATGTTTTCCATCTTGGTTGTTGTAGACCTTGGGGACATAGGCGTGTTTATGTATGTTTTCCATCTTGGTTGTTGTAGACCTTGGGGACATAGGCGTGTTTATGTATGTTTTCCATCTTGGTTGTTGTAGACCTTGGGGACATAGGCTTGTTTATGTATGTTTTCCATCTTGGTTGTTGTAAACCTTGGGGACATAGGCGTGTTTATGTATGTTTTCCATCTTGGTTGTTGTAGACCTTGGGGACATAGGCGTGTTTATGTATGTTTTCCATCTTGGTTGTTGTAAACCTTGGGGACATAGGCGTGTTTATGTATGTTTTCAATCTGGGTTGTTGTAGACCTTGGGGACATAGGCGTGTTTATGTATGTTTTCCATCTAGGTTGTTGTAGACCTTGGGGACATAGGCGTGTTTATGTATGTTTTCCATCTTGGTTGTTGTAAACCTTTGGGACATAGGCGTGTTTATGTATGTTTTCAATCTGGGTTGTTGTAGACCTTGGGGACATAGGCGTGTTTATGTATGTTTTCCATCTTGGTTGTTGTAAACCTTGGGGACATAGGCGTGTTTATGTATGTTTTCAATCTGGGTTGTTGTAGACCTTGGGGACATAGGCGTGTTTATGTATGTTTTCCATCTTGGTTGTTGTAAACCTTGGGGACATAGGCGTGTTTATGTATGTTTTCAATCTGGGTTGTTGTAGACCTTGGGGACATAGGCGTGTTTATGTATGTTTTCCATCTTGGTTGTTGTAAACCTTGGGGACATAGGCGTGTTTATGTATGTTTTCAATCTTGGTTGTTGTAGACCTTGGGGACATAGGCGTGTTTATGTATGTTTTCCATCTTGGTTGTTGTAGACCTTGGGGACATAGGCGTGTTTATGTATGTTTTCCATCTTGGTTGTTGTAGACCTTGGGGACATAGGCGTGTTTATGTATGTTTTCCATCTTGGTTGTTGTAAACCTTGGGGACATAGGCGTGTTTATGTATGTTTTCAATCTGGGTTGTTGTAGACCTTGGGGACATAGGCGTGTTTATGTATGTTTTCCATCTTGGTTGTTGTAAACCTTGGGGACATAGGCGTGTGTATGTATGTCTGTCATCTGGGTTGTGGTAAAACTGGCGGACATATAGGCGTGTTTATGTATGTCTTCCATCTAGGTTATTGACACTTATTGTGAAACTGGTGGGCATACGCTCGCAGGTAAAACAAAAAAGCTAAAATTATACAGAATTATATTTTTTACTACCTATTTTATTCATGTTTTTATTACTAAGTTAGTGGAAGAATCTTTTGTAATGTATGTGTTGGTGTATGCTTTTAATTAAGCGTTGTTGACTATGAATGTAGATGTAAATGCTTGTATAACTGTGTTTTAATTTTAAATGTGTCAAGCGCAAAGAGCATAATTGTAAAGTTATGATGTTGCGCTATATAAATGCTCATTTATTATTATTATTATTATTATTATTATTATTATTATTATTATTATTATTATTATTATACAGTAATACGTGTAGGGATTTTTTTTAAACGTGAATTGGTTGCGTTGATCAGAAGCTGCATTAACGAAATTACCTAAAGGAAGATAATTTAATAACGTAACAAGGATGAAAGTCGCTTGTTCATTCCAATGCTTGTTATTCTCTCAGGTGCCAGGAGACTGGTTCCGATTAACTCTCACTTACTCTATTACACATGTCGTATGCATTTAGAGCGCTTACTTCCCTTTGTTTATCAGATAACGAAATGATCACATGAATGTGATCATGTTGGCGCACATCTTCGTGACATTGGTAACAAGAACAATGTTAACAATCAGCTTAGATTGTCATACATCCGGGACACTTCTGTCTTTGGTTCTGTTGTCGCGGAGACCAGCGCGACTCCTTTCGGTCTTCGGTTTTCGGCTAGCAAAGCCTCCTTAGTCTCGGTGATGACAGGTTGTAAGTGTTGATTTTTTAATTTACAAGATACAAGATACAAGATATTTATTCACCAATTTTGCGAAAGGATTTCATCTTGGCACGGCACGGTAAAAATAAAATAAAAACCAACCAGACACATATGCAGACACACATCACCATGCATGCATACATACGTACATTACACTGTCATGCATACACAGACACAACTCACACACACACACACACACACACACACACACACACACACACACACACACACACACACACACACACACACACACACACACACACACACACACACACACACACACACACACAATTATTTACATTCTCACACATAACCAGACACATATCTACATCACAAATTCACATCGTCGCCTTGTAAAGGTAAAAACCATATCAGTTTAAAAGGGGTGCCAGTAATATCAATACAACATTAGTGAATACTAGAACAATACCTAAAATTTATAATCCATTTAAAAGTAAGTAGTACACGTAATTATTATCATTTAGTCAGATCATCACATAAAATTATATATTCATGATCTAGCCAGTTAGACAGTTTAAAACAACAGTATTAACTAAATAAGGCCGACAGATTGACTAAATAAGCAAACGTTTTGATATCGCGTCACGCGACTTGCTTTTATCTAAAGAGCAACTTTTGTTCATCTGACACAGACCCTTTTCAGAAATAAAGACAGACTCTGTTGAACTTCACCGATGTTTTATAAAGTTGAAAAACAACAGAATTCTGTACTAACCGATACAAGGACAGATGTTTTATATGTTATTTTCTGCTCATGTGCTTACTTTAATGTACTTATCAGTAAACATTACTAACAGTTGAATAATGCAATAAGTTGTTTCCCAGTGGAGAGGGGGGAGGGGGGGGGGGGGGGGGGGACTGTGGATAATGTAAAGAAAAGGAAGACCGGTGTGCAAACAAAGTTTTGC
>NC_090256.1:42584873-42587373 GCF_037325665.1 Littorina saxatilis
ATAATTTATCTTCGTTAATCTTGCTCAACCACTGATCAACTAGAGAAACAAATGCTGTGTGGCATGAATGATGAGTTCTGAACCCCGACTGATTTGGGTGAAATAAAGCATTTATCATTAATTGTAGTTTTCTTCTCTCTTTAGGATCACCATTATAAGCTCTTAGCTTGTTGTAGATTCTAATGTGTTCATAGTGTAATGTGCCAATTCATTGCTGAATAAAACAATGGTTAAACCCAAAAGGGACCGAAATGGGGAAAGCAGCTCCGGGAATAGTTGCGGGAACGTGTTTAAATATAACATTATGCAGGTCCTAAAGAGAGGTGGGGGATAAAGAAAAGGCGGGAGAAAGGAAGACAAAAAACAAAACAAGATTTTAAAAAGAGCAAAAGGAAAATAAATAATAAAGTGGACGGTCGAGAAAAGAACGAAGCTTGTATTGTGTTTGGGGGCAACAGATACAGGTTGTCTAATAATTATTCAGATACGTATTTCACTTGTAGTAACTGCAAACTTAACAGCACAGACATGTTTCTGGTATGTAATAAAAGAACGAATGATTTCTCTACTTACACAACTAAATATTGTAACTGTTATCCGTTTTCCCTATTCTCAGTTTGACAATGACAGCATGAGACATCGGATCTAAAAAAACTTGTGCGAAATTCAGTGTCACACCAATTTGAAGTAAAGGCAGATTCGCGTAATATTTTTCGATTGATGATTATGTTTTGTTGGTTCAAATGGTCGAGTACAAACCAACAATAGCAGAGAATGTAATTGTAGTGGCATCTTATTGTTATGATCTATTTTAGCGTATTACGCTACAGGGAATCCGGGTTTCTTTAATACACAATGTATACTATGAGAAAGGGCTGGGAAAAGGAGTCCTGCGGACAATCATTCCCTTCGTTGTTAAGAGAAATGGCGCTCACAATTTATTACTGACCTGAACGCCTTTCCACATGTGAAATGCCCTGATCTAGACTGTTATTGCTGTATTCAAGTCACTGATTGTCTAATGTTGAGTCGCCTTGTGGTGAGATATGTGCGCGTTATCAATTCTCGTATTATTATTATTATTATTATTATTATTATTATTATTATTATTATTATTATTATTATTATTATTATTATTATTATTATTTTTATTATTATTATTATTATTATTTAAGTTATTGAGACATCCCAGTGCACTAAGGGATTTATAGAGCAAATCGAGAAAATTAATTATTGAACGAAGCGCATAGCGCTGAGTTCAATAATTATTTTCGAGATTTGCTCTATAAATCCCTTAGTGCACTGGGATTGTTTCAATAACGATATTGTCAGTACCGCCATAGAAAAAAGAAGATTCCAAGCGCACATTTTGCAACGCGCATTTGAATAGGCACAACTGTGTGGTCAGGTCGTGTACAGTAAAGATCTACTTTTGTGTGGGCTGTCTCAAGTGTGTCGTGCTTTCGTCACACGCATTTTAATTTCTGTTGGTAAATTCCAGTGTAGCGTTAATCTGAACAGTGATGATCTTTCAGAGAGACCTCATTTGAACTCGGAGAAAGGGCTGTGCTCTTCATTATTTGCGATTCGAAACCTCCAGTCGAGCTTCGACGGATTGACTGTGCGGAGTGACTCCCCTTGATTTGACTCGAAGCCGCGGGACTCGACGGTTCGCACATTTTCAAAACAACTGTGGCATATTTTCGTGTTGTATCTTCATTCATCGGGGAGTCTGATACTAAATATGAACGGTAAGAATGCTCTGAACCCTACACGTATTATATCCCCATCGTTTTTTCGTTCACATTTGCCCAACATGTTAATTTGCTGAGCGGGGTTTATGTCGTCTGCTAGGGCAATCAAACCACTGCATGCAGTCTGCACTGACTGAGTCTGCACGCACGAGGCACGCTGGTAATAAGTTTTATAATGGTAAGAACGTTCTGAACCCTACACGTTTTCGATTACGATTGTTCTTGCCTTGAAATAATAATTCGGAAACCATTCATTTACTGAACTGATGCAGTCGTATTTCAGTGTAGTCAGTGCGGCTACGTATGACAGAGTCGATCGAGTCAGTCTTCCAAACTGGTCTAGCTGGTACGTTATCGGAATAACACTTGTGTTTTCTGCTAGCGGGTGGGAATTTTATATTAACTCATCATTTGGTAATGTGGATGATAAGCTACATGCCACTAACACGATGAGAAGAATCTATGCAAGTCGGCGAGAATTAGATGAAACCCAGCGGCTTCTATTTTTAGATCAGTGGCAGCCGCACTGTGGCACAGGCACATGCAATCTGTCAGAAAAAAAACCCACTTCTGCTTTAATTGAGAAGTAGGGAATTTATGGTCATTTGGTATTGTGGAGAATATAAGCTACATGTCAGTAATTAATTCTGAGGATGAGAGCACAGTCTTGCTTAGGTAAAGGGCGTAAGAATACGCTCTGTGGAAAAGTTAGCGCACTCCAAGAGTGCGCTAACAGTTTTAGCGCA
>NC_090256.1:42592373-42597373 GCF_037325665.1 Littorina saxatilis
TAGTATTTTGTGTACAGAATTAATTTCATGAAGAGCACTGGTCCCTTTTTCGAAAATTAATTCATCAACAAAATCCAACTCCCCACAGCAAGCAGTCATGGTGTTGATTGTTGGTATGTGACCAAGTGGAAGAGTAGTCTGATCCCATGTAGAAGCCAGGACGGATCTGAGACGATGAGCCGATCCGTTTTAGCGAGGCGGAGTGTGCCTTTAATGTTTTTATCACCAAGCGCACTTCCTGTTCTCATCAACATAAACATTATACTAACATTTTTCTTGATGCTAAAAGGAAAGAGAAACTCGCTTTTGCTCTCGATATAAACAGTATATCTTCAGATTGTGCTCGATGTAAAAGTAATGCTATCTGCGAATCTCTTCCTCTCGGGAGTTATAATGCAAAAGAATTGTTTTCTTTATTTGGTTTATTTTGGCAATGTTCAGCATTATCATCTATGATCAACACACCACGCGTAGACCAAGCAGACGGCGAGATCAGACTAAATAAACACTCCCCTGATGCATGATTCATAATAAGATGGAGAAGAAGAAAAAAGACTGTAAGAAGAAAGACAGACAACTAGACAGACAAGAAAAAAAGGACAAAATTAGGAGCAGGAAGAAGTTGTTAGTGTTAAATCCAGTCAACATGAATTACAAACAAGTCAAAAACAAAGCGAAAGTACATACACAGCAAAATGATTAAACCTATTAAGAAAAATGCAACAGGGAAGAAGTAAAAACGCAAGCAACAGCGAAAAGACATGAAGAATAGTTAGCGGTAAACAATCAAACAAATCAGCGTTCGAGAAGATTAAAACGGGACACAATCACACAAACAAACATAGAAATATCAATTCATAAGAAAATAAACGGCCATTCAAAGTGGGAACCATCACACAACATAGGGTCGGTCGGGTAACCGGACATTCTGATTTTGTTGTTGATTTTATCCCCCGGGGGGTATTCTCCGCAAAATAAATCCCTGTAAAGATTTGTCATTTCCTATTTAACAATAACAATAACAATAACAGCACTTTATTGTCCATTAAAATATTACATAAAAATGGAAATTTTTCTTCGGCACACCCTGTCTGCCTGTAAACGATTATAACAACAATTGTATAGGACGACACACATAAAACATAAAACATAAAAGGGATACATTTTTTTTTATTTGAAGGATAAAAATTAATGTCTAGATTTGGCAGAAAAAAATAGGGTCGATCGGAGAACCGGAAACTCTCATTGTTTTGTTGGGGGGGGGGGGGTGGAGGGAGGAGGGAGGTTATTGCATACAAAAGCCTGCAGGATTTGTGGGGATTTAATATAATGGTCAAGGCAGAAAGGAAGGTATAATATAACGGACGCCACAAAGCCTTACCGTGCGGACCATTTTGGTCAATGTAGGATGGACAAGCGATGGTGGCCGTGTCCCCCGCCTGCGTGGCCCGGAAACACCCGAACCCGTCCCACGTGCTCGGACACGCCGCGTTGCCATGGACACCCGCCTGTCTCGCCCGGCGGAATCCGGAGTCGGTGCGGACACTTCCTGAAACAGTTTGCACCGCGTAGGGCGAGGTAGGGACTCCAGGGTTCACGCTGTGGGGGTGCAGCGTCTCCGATCCCTCCAGACCTCCCCCAGGGTTCAACGTTCGGAAGGATATTCCACCCACAGTCCCCTGTTCGTGCGTCACTGAACGCCCTTGCGTCAGAGGAAACGACGGTGGTTGTGACGTCAGAGAAGCTGACTGGTCCTTGCAGCACTGTTCCGCGGCACGACAGCAGGCGGTCCACTTGTCGCACGCCACCTGGTCCAGTGTGGCACACACCTGGTCCACAACCTGGGGGTCATCCACGTTGGCCTGGAGGGTCAGCCCCGGGGGGTGGGGGGAGGAGGGGAGGGCCCTGAGGATGTGGGCGTTGGGCATCTGGGAGGCGAAGGAGGGCGAGTAGTCGTGGAAGAGGTAGGTGTAGCACATGGAGCACGACCACAGCTTGAAGAAGGACACGTTGAACTCCCCGAAACGATCGCGACACGCCACCTCCATGGTCCTCGGCACACTCACCACAACAAAATAAAACCAAACAACTTGAAATACAGACTTGGGTCCCGAACAATCTCAATTGAACCTACTTCGGCGTCGTGTGCTGAAACTAAACAGCTGCTTCAAACTGAGTCCCGAAAAATCTCAGTTGAACTTACTTAGGCGTCGTGTGCTGTGAAACTAAACAACTTAAGCCTGGGTTCCAAACAATCTCAGTTGAACTTACTTCGTCGTCGCTTGTTTTTGCGAAGGGTACTTCAAGTAAGTTGCTGTAATAGGCCTCTGTAATAGGCCTCTATAATAGGCCTCTGTAATAGGCCTCTGTAATAGGCCTCTGTAATAGGCCTCTGGACGTAAAGTCCGTCGTTGTCAAGCTTAAGCCATGTGTGATCAACTTGTGAAAAGGAATGTTGAAATCATGCTGAAAGATCCAAGCATGTAAGCTCCATCGTGATCCAGGCATCTAAAGAAGGATTAGCAGCCTCCAACGTCGTCAGAAGAGTAGCGAGAGAACGAGCCTCACTGAGTCAGTTTCAACACGCTTGTGTCTGAAACAATCTGAACAGGTTCTAACGTGACGTGTCGTTTTCGTTTTCGTTTTCGACACAATAATCGCAAATGTTTCAAGCGTAACGATGTCAATTTTGATAACACTCGAAAAGATCCCAGCATCCATTGCTCAATATATGACCTGATTTTCTCATTCCTCCAGTTGACATGATATCTTGCAGAGTGTTCTCACAAACTCCCAAGTCATTATCGCAGCTGGAAGAATATAACCGAGTGTCTTGAACGATCCTGGTATGCAGTTTCCACCGGCTGAAATCAGAAATCGATAGACTGTTAACAATTACAAATTCAAGACTCAAAATAAAAGACGAGTTAGTGAATGAAACATTGAGTAAAATATATATTTTTTTTTTACATTCTCAAAAATGCTTTGTATTATATTTTTTGAACTGTCAATTTTTTAAATATTTTATTTTAATGTTCAATGTTTACCAGTTGAGTTGTAGCTAGATGTTACTAAATAAAACAAAAAAAACATACACACAATTGCTTTAGTTTCAGTTATCATTACAGCTCGATAAAATGTATATTCTTTTAACTTTCATGGTAACATTCTCTTAGGCGGGTTCTCTCAGTTTTGTTATCGCTACGAGTCTTTACCGTTCTTAATTTTACAGCCTCAGAGAAAGAACGCAGGCATTTACGATTGCTATTGCTATAGTAACGCCACTTATTTGTTATACGTCATCTAACCATTACTTGCAGAACTTCAAAAGACGCTTTTCCACTCCCGGAACTGAAAGCAGATATAACCAGCCTCCTAAGTCGATTATATGGCCAATGTACTACAGTCTTCGTGTTACACCAACTTCAACAAGGTTTAAAGAAAACTGAGATAAGTAATTGAAAGGACAGCAGTTTGCAAAGTCGGTATTGCTAGCACCATGACAACTGGCGTCAGTCTGTCGTATTCAGGACTAATCGGCATTGAACTCCCCAAAATACGTGGGTATATGTTATAAACGGCGAGGTACCGACTCGCCTCTCCCATCTCGCCCCCGCTTTTTAGTAGCCGACTTCACGCTCTACTTGCTTTCAATCTTTCAAGGGTGTCAACACGCCCCCGCAAGCAGTGGCAACTCGCCCCCGTGTATTCCATAAGATGAAGTTGACTGTTGACGTTTAGCCCAGTTTTTCGAATTTCTTTTGCGTTCCCAGTTTTTCAAACTTCTATTCGTTCCCAGTTTTTCGAACTTCTTTTGCGTTCCCAGTTTTTCGAACTTCTTTTGTGTTCCCAGTTTTTCGAATTTCTTTTGCGTTCCCAGTTTTTCGAATTTCTTTTGCGTTCCCAGTTTTTCGAACTTCTTTTGCGTTCCCAGTTTTTCGAACTTCTTTTGTGTTCCCAGTTTTTCGAACTTCTTTTGCGTTCCCAGTTTCTCGAACTTCTTTTGCGTTCCCAGTTTTTCGAACTTCTTTTGCGTTCCCAGTTTTTCGAACACTAGCGTCCGTGACAGAAGTAAGTTCATAAGGTGACGTCCCGACTCGCCCCTTCCTAACTCGCCCCCTCCAATCTTGCCCCCAATTATCTTGGGTTTTGCCAGAGAGGCGATTCGCCCCCGTTCGTAAAACTCTGTCTCTGTTTTTCACAGAGGGCACACAGACACAGACACAGACACACACAACCTGAAAAATACATGTGCACGGACAGTTTAAGCTTATGTCTTTGTGTATTGCGAACTTCCAACTTTTGTTATGTCACGTTGCACATATACACAGAACAGAAATCGTGTCATTTTTCATTACTTGTTTTGTACGAACGCAAAAGAAGTTCGAAAAACTGGGAACGCAAAAGAAGTTCGAAAAACTGGGAACGCAAAAGAAGTTCGAAAAACTGGGAACGCAAAAGAAGTTCGAAAAACAAGAGTCTAAATGTCACCACAGAAAGGGGAAGCAACCGGATATGTCGCCCGTGCACTATTTCCGCCGTGAGTTCACTCACGATCGTTTTAATAAAGGCGCATCATGACAACGGCCGCAAGTGAACCAGAAGAAGAAGACGAAGAAGAAGGCAACGGCCACTCGAGTTACTGACAAGAAAGGCGTCCTCCGCTGAGCTAAGACAGTTGCCTATATTTGCAGAGTCCGGTATCCTTGTTGATTCATGTGTTGTTGTTTTTCTCGGAAAATTCCTTATTTGGTCATTTAACCTGCGAGTCAGAGTCCATACAATAAAGAACAAGTCGCGTGAAGCGATATACAAGCAGTTAGGCATTTTGAAGGGTCACTATTTTGTCAAAAGTAGAATAACGTGTAACCGTAAGGTTTCGTTTGGAGAAAACCTTACTGTAAAACGTCCCAACTCGGCTGTGAGTAGAAACAAGCGGCATGTACTAAACATTGTATAAAACAAATGTGTTGGCTTTATTCTGTGAAATATACGAAAAA
>NC_090256.1:42602373-42640825 GCF_037325665.1 Littorina saxatilis
GTGGCTGGCCGGATTGAGTCAGATCATATGCCAGTTGAATTTCATGTTACGTTCCCATGTGATAATGTTTATCATGATATGCGTGAGAATGCAGACTGCTGTATTGAAAAGTATGTTTGGGATATCAAGAAGGCAGAAACGTATGTGAATTTGATGTGTGCAGATGATATGTGTGCAAGGTTAGAGTCTGCCCAAAATATGATCGAATCTGATATGAATGGAACTTTGGAATTATTTAACACTTGTGTTAAGGAAAGTGCTGACTGCATGAAGAAAAGAATTTATTTGAAGTCAAATAATCAATCGGATGATTGGTTCGATCAAGAATGTAGAATAACCCGAAAAAATGTGTGGAGGTTGTTAAGCAGATGTAATCTGCCTGAAGACATTCACGCTCGCAATGTTTATTGTTTAGCCAGACGGGAATATAAAAACATGTTAGAAAGAAAGAAAAGATTGTATAATGATTTGACATTACAAAAACTTATTGAATCTGTTAATGATCAACAAGAATTTTGGAATATAATGCATAAATTATCCTCAAAACGAAAACAAATAAAGAACAACATACCAGTTGATACCTGGTTTCAACATTTCAAAGTATTATTAGAAAAAGATGTAATTGAGGCTGAAGAAATTGAATATGAAGACGATGAAGGTATTTTGAATCGTCCTATTTCAAAAGAAGAAGTGTTGATTGCAATGAGAAAGTTAAAACCTCAAAAGTCTGCTGGGCCTGATGGAATAATAGGAGAACTTTTGAAAAATGTTTTTTCTCCAGGGATTGACTTTTTGGTGCACTTGTTTAATTTTGTTTTCCAAGGGTGTATTTCCAGAAAGTTGGACAGAGTCCATTGTTATTCCTTTGTTTAAGAAAGGCGATGTGAATGATCCAAATAATTATCGTGGAATTTCGCTGTGTAATGTTAGTAGCAAGGTCTATAGTACTGTGATTAATAACAGGTTGCAAGAATGGATTGAATGTAATAACAGTACGGGTGAATATCAAGCTGGTTTTAAAAAGAATTATTCCACTATTGATCATATGTTTACACTGTTGGCCTTTGTACAAAAACAATTTTCTTTGAATCGTAAGCTGTAGATTTTGAGAAGGCGTTTGATTCCATCAACAGAGCTTTGCTCTGGCCAATTCTGTTAAAAAATGGTATAAAAGGGAAACTCTTTAGGTGTGTGAAGAGTATGTATGATAATGTAAAAATAAAAGTGAGATGTGGAGCAAAGTTTACGGATTATATTAATTGTACATTTGGTGTTAAACAGGGCGATGTATGTAGCCCAATTTTATTTTCTCTCTTTATTAATGAGTTAGCACTTGAGATAATTGAGAATGGAAGACATAGTGCCACATTTACTGATGATTATTTGGAATTGTTTATTCTTTTGCTTGCTGATGATTTATTGTTGTTATCAGAGACTGTTGTGGGTCTACAGACTCAGTTAAATAATGTACGCAGGGCAGTGTCCTCTCTGTATTTAAAGGTAAACATGAGTAAAAGTAACATTATTGTGTTTAGGAAAGGCGGATATCTGAGTGCAAGGGAAAGATGGACATATGGAGTTGATATTTTACCTGTTGTAAACGTGTATAAGTATTTAGGAATATTGTTTTCAACTCGACTCAGTTTCACTGCTGCCTGTAGCGATCTCTCAAGCCGGGCCAAAAATGCTCTGATGTGTATAATACAAAGATTATCTGTGCTTAATAATAATAGTTTGAATGTTTTTTTGAAGTTGTTTGATTCCCAAGTACAACCAATAGTACAGTATGGTGCTGAGATATGGGGACTGGATAAAGCTGCTCTGCAGTGTGAAAAAGTCCATTTATTTGCATTGAAGAAGTTCTTAGGAGTTCGTATGCGAACACCTAACGACCTAGTATATGGCGAGACAAACAGATATCCGATATATTTGAATTCTATTTTAAGATGCGTTAGCTACTGGATGAAATTGTTAAAGATGGAGGCGCACAGACTTCCTCGTAAATCATATGATATGTTGTATAAAATGGATGAGAGTGGTAAAAAGAACTGGGCCTCAAGTGTCCGTTGTAAATTGTATGATTACGGTTTTGGTTTTGTGTGGTTAAATCAGGGCGTTGTTAATGAAAAAGAATTTTTGCGTGTTTTTAGGGAAAGGTTGGTCGATTGCAGATGGCAAGAGTGGGATTATCATATACAAAATAGTGATAGATTTGCTGTTTATCGGACATTTTGTACTGTACATGACATTAAACCCTACCTTTTGTTGAATGTGGACAGACATCTAAAGTTTATTATGACTAGGTTTCGATTCGGTATTTCAGAAATAAATGTGCATGCTAACCGATATAAACAGCATAATGCCGATCAGTTGATGTGTCCCCTTTGTAAAGTAAAGCAAGAAGATGAAGTCCATTTTGTTTTGTGTTGTCCATACTTAAACAGATTAAGAGAAAAAATTATCCCATTTAAATATTATAAAAACCCAAGCACTTTTAGACTCAGCTTGCTCCTGGCTTCACCTCAAGAAACTGTTGTTAGAAATGTATCCCTGTATTTGTATAAAGCCTTTAAATTAAGAGATGTTGTAACCTCTTAGTTAAATACCGTGTAATGTATACTTTAATCTGTAGTGTTGTGCGATTATTATGTTGTACCTTTTTTTGCATCTGATGAGTTAAATTATTTGCAACGTTAACACTCCTTCATAAGGGGCTATGGCCTATTGAATAAATTATCTGCGTCTGCGTCTGCGTTTCTCTCTCTGTCTCTCTCTGACTCTGTCTCTCTCTCTCTCTCTTTCTCTCTCTCTCTCTCTCTCTCTCTCTCTCTCTCTCTCTCTCTCTCTCTCTCTCTCTATCTCTCTCTCTCTCCCTCTCCCTCTCTCTCTCTCTCTCTCTCTCTCTCTCTCTCCCTTTCTCTCTCTCTCTCTTTCTCTCGTTAAATAGAATGTCATTACACGACGCCCCACGAGAACGCTTTATCGGCAGGAGCAGAATGATACCAGACTTTGCTTATCGACCCATACAGTACGTACTGCATGGACACCCTTCAACCGGACTTTGCTTCGAGATTAAATCAACCTTCCTTCCTACCGTGCATGAAATACATTCCGTGTAAAATCCAATTCTTGAACAGGCAACAAACCTTGCAAAATTCAAGTAGCTGCATTCCAATGTTCATCACAGAGTCAGCAAACCATCTCCCTTCCCTAAGCAGCGTCCCCGAAATATCTGTCCAACCTTGTACATGGTACGTATACAGGGTTTCAACTGGGAGAAAAAGGCAATGGGACATTTGTCCCACTCAACCGAATTCCGAAGGGACATAGTCGAAGGCAAGAAGCACCAAAGAGGCCTCTACGCGTTTTGACCAAAGATGCAAAAGGGTGCAATATGGTGCCATCTGAGAATTAGCCGCTATATCGTGTTATCTCTGTGTTTGTGTGTGTGTGTGTGTGTGTATGTGTGTGTGTGTGTGTGTGTGTGTGTGTGATCCGATGTGAAGTGTACATTTGGTGGCGCAGTGGTTCGTAATCTCAATGCGCCCTTTGACGCACTGGAGGGAATTGTAATGGGACATTTTCAGATTTAATGCGCCAATGGCGCAGGGCGCACTGGTAAATGAAACCCCGCGTATTAGAGCATTTTGTCACCTGGACACACGTAAATTACCAATGACCTATAGCTGTTTCCGCTACAGACTGGAGGTTTTAGGTGAATACACGATGATAGAAAATATCTCTGAGTGGCAAGGTCACACAATAGATACATGGCTGTATAGGACACCGAGTGACAAGGTCACACAGTAGATACATGGCTGTATAGGATACCGAGTGACAAGGTCACACAATAGATACATGGCTGTATAGGACACCGAGTGACAAGGTCACACAATAGATATATGGCTATATAGAACACTGAGTGACAAGGTCACACAATAGATAATTATGGCTGTATAGGTCACACAATCGTATATGGCTATATAGAACACTGAGTGGCAAGGTCACACAATAGATATATGGCTATTTTGGACACTGAGTGACAAGGTCACACAATAGATATATGGCTGTATAGGACACTGAGTGGCAAGGGCGCACAATTGATATTTGGCTGTATATTACACTGAGTGGCAAGGTCACACAATAGATATATGGCTGTATAGGACACCGAGTGGCAAGATCACACAATAGATAGATGGCTGTATAGGACACTGTTAGGAAACGCTACCGTTGCTGAGCTTTGGTTCGGTTTTGAGTGTTGCATGTAGTTGACTTATTTGTACTTTGTGGGAAAGTACCGATATTATATTTTGTAAACACAATATTTATGCTTGGACGAGAATGCAGGTGAACTTTCTAGTCCTGTCAAAACAAGTTGTTTACCATGCTGATTTAGTGTGAGTTCGTGGCGTTCGATCGGATTAAGGGCGTCGGCACCTTTTGATGTACGTCACAGAGAACGTCACCATTCTAGTCCATGGGCGGTTCGCATATAATGTAGTTGTATCATGTTCGGTCTGGAATATTCTCGAGATTGAGTATTTACTATATATGCCAGCGCGATTTGTATGAAAAAAAGCTTCTATTTGAGTTCTGCTACGTTGTGCAGTTGTATGTATTGAATGCTGAATAAATCCTCGAACTCAATTTGACGAGTTGTTTTCTGCTGCTGCGAAGACGGGCGACGTAGAATAAAAGAACACAACTATACGACGTTTGAGAACTTGTGGCAATCTCAAGTGTCGTGTAACAATTGGGGGCCAAGCCAAGGATCTACGTTTAACGCCAAGGGTTTTCCAGCAACAAAGACAGTCAAGACAGTCACAGGAGGTAGCCATCAATCGGGTGTATCCTGAGGGATCAGTATTGAGACTACGGAACCGTGGATTCGGTGTGACTGTGGGAAGAGTTTGGTAATCGCCGCAGCTCGGTACGGTGAGCGACGCCGGAGTGTATCGGGATTACAGAGGTTAGCTGCCGTTTGGACGAGACGGACTTCGTCGCGGAGCTAGTGCATTAATACTACGAAATACGACTGAGGTACGTCGTGTACGTATCGTGAGCAGAGTGCGCCGTCACGTTAGACGAGGAGGGTGGCAGCCTGCGTCTACGAAGGTGAACAGCGACGAGAGAAGCATCGGAGGTGCAGCAGAGACTGTGTTCTTTTAGAAGACTACATTCGTCTACGTTCGGGGCTGTGAAAGAATACAGACGAACGCACCGGAAAAGACCAGAATGGCTGAGTTCTGGGGAAAAGGAATTGAACTGGGACTGAAAGGCAAGCAGCTGACGGAGTTCGTCGAGTCCCAGACACGACTGCTGGCGCAGCGTGAAGAAAGACAAGCGCAGCGTGAGCGTGAAGAAAGACAAGCGCAGCGTGAGCGTGAAGAAAGACAAGCGCAGCGTGAAGAAAGACAAGCGCAGCGTGAAGAAAGAGAAAGGCAAATTGAGCTGAAACGCTTAGAGCTCCAGATAGAAATGGAGACGAAGCGCTTAGAGCTTCAGACAGAAATGGTCCGTGTTCAAAATGAGCACGAGGCACCACGCCAAAGAGATAACCAGCAGCAAATGTTACACAGGGCACCGAAACTTCCAGCATTCGCTGACGGGAAGGACCAGATCGACTGCTACCTTGCAAGATTCGAGAGGTTCGCTGAGAGTGCTAGATGGCAGCGCGACGACTGGGCGATTCAACTCAGCGCACATTTGACTGGGGCAGCACTTGAGGTCTACACTAGACTCTCAAACGATGACGCCAGAGACTATGATGTACTGAAGGAAGCTCTGTTGCGTTGCTACAACTTCACTGAAAGGGGCTACCGTCAACGCTTCCGCGAATGCCAGCCATTGTCTGGAGAGACACCGAGCCAGTTTGTGGAGCGCCTGTCGTCATACCTGCAGAAGTGGGTGGAGTTATCAGGTGAAGAGCAGTCATACGAGAGTCTGCGGGACTTGATCGTGAAGGAGCAGTTCCTTAATGCCTGCCCGAAGGACCTGGCGACCCGCTTGGAAGAGCAAAAACTGCGGGGTTTGAAGGACATTACTGATGCTGCTGAGCGTTATCTCATAGCTCATGAAAGGACCCTGGGGACGTCAAAGTCATCGAAACCTTTCCAGAAGAGCGGGAACCAGGGAAACCAACCTGCCAAGGAACAAACTGAGTCCGCACCATCATCCAATGAAGGGCAGAACATAACGTGTTTCCATTGCAATGCCAAGGGTCACCGAGTCGCCAACTGTCCCCAAAAGAAAAATAACGGACATGTCAATGACAAAGCGCAAGAACATCGACGGAGATATTACGACAACAAGAGGCAAACGAGTGGCTCGAACCAACAAGTATGTGCGAGCAGCGTCATACTTCCAAGGGCTGCCGAGCAAGTGGCTACACCATCGGACGTGGAAGAATGTATATCTGATGGCCAGCTTCTACTCGCCAATGGCAGGTCAATCTCTGTCGTCGCCAGCGCAGCTGTGTCAGTGTCGAACATGCCCGTGTCGAAGGGATTTGTTGAGAAGCAGGAAGTGACTGTTCTCAGAGATTCGGGCTGCAATGGAGTCATTGTCAAAGAGGATCTGGTGCCAACAGAGAAATTCACTGGTGACTTCAAGTGGACGCTCATGGCTGACAGCAAATGCGTGAAGGCACCAGTGGTAAAAATCCAGATCGATACTCCATACTTCACCGGAGAAGTTGAGGCCGTCTGCCTGAAGAAGCCCTTGTACGATCTATTAATTGGGAACATTGGGGGTGCGAGACGTCCTGATGACCCTGATGTCGAATGGAGAATGGGCGCAGCTCAGCCTGCTGTTGAGGAGGAAGACCCACTGCCATTCGCGAATGAAGATATCAGCGAACTGTTACGAGATGACAGAGCTACTGTGCATCGCCGCGACCAGCCGCAGGTTGTAAGCGCTGTGACGACCAGAGCCCAGGCGAAGAAGGACAAAACAACTACGCCACTCAGGGTCACCAACAGTTCTGCAACTGCTGTCGTGGACAGGGATCGGCTGATTCAGCTACAGGAAGCTGATTTGACCTTGACAAAGTACAGGAGTCGTCCTGTCAAGGAGATGACTAAGGGCGAAGGCACTGTGCACTTTGAAGTAAAGGCCAAGATCCTGTACAGAGTGTGCCAGCACCCGAGAGTCAACGGTGGGAAGCCATTACGTCAAGTTCTGGTGCCTCAACCACTTAGGCCCCAGGTGATGGAGGTGGCCCACGACTCTATTATGGGAGGTCACCTGGGTGTCAAGAAGACATCGGACAGAATCCAGGCTGCGTTTTACTGGCCAGGACTGCATGCAGATGTGACTCGATTCTGCCGATCGTGCGATATTTGCCAGAAAACCATACCTCGTGGAAGGGTCCCGAAAGTGCCATTGCAGAAGATGCCTTTGATCGACCGACCTTTCAAGAGGGTGGCCATTGACCTCATCGGCGAGATCAAACCGCCAAGTGAAGCGGGTCATCGTTGGGTACTGACCCTGGTAGACTATGCAACCAGGTACCCAGAAGCCGTGCCTCTGAAGAAAATTGACACCGAGACTGTTGCCGAGGCACTTGTGGACATTTTCAGCAGAATTGGGGTTCCTGAAGAGATCCTCACAGACCTGGGGACACAGTTTGTCTCTGAATGTATGGAAGAGGTCAACAGGCTGCTGAGCATTCGTCACTTGACTACGACACCATATCACCCGATGTGCAATGGGCTGGTCGAAAAATTCAATGCGACGCTGAAGTCCACGCTGAAGAAACTATGCAGTGAGCAGCCAAGGCAGTGGCATCGCTACATCAATGCCTTGCTGTTTGCATACAGGGAGGTGCCACAAGAGTCCACTGGATTCTCCCCGTTCGAGCTAATGTACGGGCGGACCGTGAGAGGCCCGATGCAGATACTAAAGGAATTGTGGACGAAAGATGTGGACACACCTGAAGTGAAGAACAGTTACCAGAACGTGTTCGAGTTGCGAGAGAAACTGGAGGAGACTCTCGAGATTGCGAGAGAAAACTTGAGAAAGTCTCAGGATAGTGGAAAGCACTACTACGACCGCAAAGCCGTAAACAGGAAGTTTACACCAGGTAACAAAGTGCTGATACTGCTTCCCACTGATCACAACAAACTACTGATGCAGTGGAAAGGCCCATACGAGGTTGAGGCCGTGGTAGGGATCAACGACTACAAGGTGAATGTCGGCAAGAAGTCCAAGATCTACCACGCTAACCTCCTGAAACTGTATGTGGAGAGACCTCCGGAAGCAGTACAGGTCGCAGCAAGTGTGGAAGAACCAGCCGAACTAGACGAGTTCGACAGTGAGGAACTACTGGAGTTGGGAGACCTCCACAAGAAAGAGGGAGTGGATGACGTCAAGTTAGGACCTGACCTGACAGAAGACCAGCAGAAGGAGCTGCATGATTTTATGGGCGACTTCACCCATAGGTTCTCTGATGTTCCAGGCTCTACGTCCTTGGTCGAACATGAAGTCCACCTCACATCTGACGTTCCTGTTCGCTCAAAACCATACCCTATCCCGTTTCAGGCTCGGGAATCCTTGAAGAAGGACATCGACAACATGTTGAAGATGGGGGTCATCCGTGAGTCATCATCCCCTTACTCATCTCCCGTTGTTGTTGTCAAGAAGAAAGACGGCACAAACAGGGTATGCATTGACTTCAGGAAAGTCAATAAGATCACCGTGTTTGACCCTGAACCAATGCCGACGGCAACTGATCTATTCCGACAGTTAACCGGCAGTAAGATCTTCTCAAAGATCGATCTCAGCAAGGGATATTGGCAGATTCCTGTGCGCGAAGAGGACATACCAAAGACCGCCTTTGCAACTCCAGACGGAACGTATGAGTGCCTGCGGATGCCTTTTGGCATGGTGAACAGTGGTGCTACCCTTACGATGGGAATGCGAAAAATGCTCAAAGGAATGAAGAATGTTGTGTACTACTGGGATGATCTGCTAGTCCACACGGAGACCTTTGCGGAGCATCTGGAGACTTTGAGGGAACTGTTTTCCCGCCTGACAAAAGCCAATTTGACCGTGAGACCCAGCAAGTGCATTTTGGGGACCGACAACGTTGACTTCATAGGTCATTCACTGAAGGAAGGTCAAAAGGGGCTTTTGTTGGAAAACGTCACCAAGATCCTCAATGCGCCACGTCCTGAAACCAAGAAGCAGGTGCGATCCTTCCTTGGATTGGCTGGGTACTACAGAGAGTTCATTCCAAACTTCGCCGCCATAACGGCGCCTTTGTCGGACATGACCCGAAAAGGATGCCCCAACCGAATACTCTGGGGACCAGCTCAGGAGAAGGCATACCAGACTGTGCGCGACCTGATGTCACGAGACCCGGTGCTACGCCTTCCTGATACTGCCAAAGAGTTCATCTTGCGTACAGACGCATCGGACGAAGGGATCGGCGCCATGCTGATGCAAGAACATGGAAGTAAACCGTTTCCGGTCAGCTATGCCAGCAAGAAGCTGTCAGGAGCCGAGAAGAACTACTCGACCATGGAGAAAGAGTGTTTAGCCATCGTGTGGGGAATCAAGAAATTTGAACTCTACCTCCAAGGGGTGAAATTCGTGCTTCAGACTGATCACAAACCCCTCACCTACCTGAACTCTGCGAAGTTTGTGAATAATCGTATCATGAGGTGGGTGATGTACTTGCAGAACTTTGATATGCGAGTGGAATCGATCAAAGGTTCAGACAATGTTGGAGCAGATTTTCTCAGCCGAGTATGTGAGTAAAACTGTGTTCATTCTCCAACAGACTAATGTACATACCTGGATTTCAATCTGTTATGTATACATAGTATGTGTACAGGTAGCGTTTCAATAATTGAAAGAAATTAGGTAAATTTCTTCTGGTGTTGGGGGTAATGTTAGGAAACGCTACCGTTGCTGAGCTTTGGTTCGGTTTTGTGTGTTGCATGTAGTTGACTTATTTGTACTTTGTGGGAAAGTACCGATATTATATTTTGTAAACACAATATTTATGCTTGGACGAGAATGCAGGTGAACTTTCTAGTCCTGTCAAAACAAGTTGTTTACCATGCTGATTTAGTGTGAGTTCGTGGCGTTCGATCGGATTAAGGGCGTCGGCACCTTTTGATGTACGTCACAGAGAACGTCACCATTCTAGTCCATGGGCGGTTCGCATATAATGTAGTTGTATCATGTTCGGTCTGGAATATTCTCGAGATTGAGTATTTACTATATATGCCAGCGCGATTTGTATGAAAAAAAGCTTCTATTTGAGTTCTGCTACGTTGTGCAGTTGTATGTATTGAATGCTGAATAAATCCTCGAACTCAATTTGACGAGTTGTTTTCTGCTGCTGCGAAGACGGGCGACGTAGAATAAAAGAACACAACTATACGACGTTTGAGAACTTGTGGCAATCTCAAGTGTCGTGTAACAGACACCGAGTGTCAAGATCACACAATAGATATATGGCTGTATAGGACTATGAATGGCCCAAGCGATACGGTTATAACTTGTTTAAGGCAATGATTGCGACATGTTTTCTCACTGTCAGTTTTAAGCTTGTTATAAGAACTCTTGAAGTGCCATTTATCTTTCGTTTCCACTCTCCTTCAAGCCACAACGACAACGTTTTTGTCTTTGCACACACAAAAAACACCCAACAACTTTACGTTGGAAAGGTTCTTTAACGTCGTGATGAAACGATTTTCTCAAATAGTACTCGAGCTTTTGTTATTCACTATTCACATACTGCCATTTTGAATTGATTTAGTTAACATTCAAAGTGAGATAAACATAATTATGTTCTTCATCTGATTAGAGCCAATTATGGCCGATTTGTTTTTGGTAAGCGTATCTTTAAAAGTCAAAGCAACTTTGTTTGTATTGCTGAGGAAGAAAATTTGTTTAGGACGGTACTATCTTCTTACAAAATAACTTATTTCCTTTCTTCGTACCATTATCCCTGCACACGTACATTTTCACAAATCAAGAAAAAAAAACACGTCACCTGCACAATGGGCGGTTCTGGTGAGGTTATGCCCCCTCTTTCTTTCGGCTGGTAACTGGCGCCACCTCGCGGCAAGATCATACGAGAAAGGGAAAAAAACGTTCATTGGTCCCAAATAGCATATCGGTTAGGTAACAGTTCGTGTGTAAGTCGTGAATTGTATACGGTAAACAGACAATGGTCGGGTCTGGTGAGGTTATGCCCCTTCTTTCTTTCGGCTGGTAACTGGCGCCACCTCGCGGCAAGATCACAGGAGTTGTCTCGCGTTATCACCCCAGAAGCGCTCATTATACCCGAAAAGAGCCCCACGCTCAACGTCACATTTTAACATATTCGTTTGAGCTCAGAACCTGACCGAGGATTGCAGTGAAACAGAACTTGACAGGTGTCATTGTGTGCACCCGGCACACCTGACTGGCTATAGCACTGTCTCAAAACGAAAGTGATAAGAGTTGTCCGTCCCTGCCATAGCCCGCGGCGCTGTCGGCGGGTACTACGTAGTTCCGGTTGTTTTGTTCACGTCCAAAATGACTGAACGAGAGAAGAAGATTAATGGTGGAGGGAAACGTTACCAGTGTGTCTGCTGTTCAAACTACGCGGGTAAAGAAGTTGAAGGGCGGATTGTCATGTGGTTCCAATTTGCAAACACAAACTGGAACTACCTGCCGTTCCCGGGGCGCAACTCTGTCCGACTATCGCGTTAGTTTTGAGACAGTGCTTATCATTGAGTGAAGTGCGACACTGAGGCATCTCCAGGGTTCACGTTCAACCTGTTTTGGATTGCATACAATACTCTATTCGTTTTTAAATAAGATAGTGCTAATGAACCTCAACAACTTTATTCTGCTCAAGCACTATTTGAAGGTTTCTTTGATTTTTTTGTTTTCAAATAATATAACGTCCGCTACTCTGAGCAATCATGCATTTTATGTGATTGCCAAAGTCAAATATTGTTTTAATGCTCCACACCTCCCAGTTATGCACAAACACACACACACACACACACACACACACACACACACACACACACACACACACATATTGACACCACTACCCTACCCCCAACCCCAACCCCTACTACCACCCCCCAAAAAAGAGTAACAGGAAACAAATCGCACTCACCTCTTATCTATCTTTGTTGTCAAAAGTTGATACCCTCAAAACAAAACAAACCCATCACAAGCAGAGAAACAGTCTGAGTTACCTAAGAGCTTACACCATAAGATCTTTGCATTCACTCAAGCATTATACTCATAAATTCATCGAAAATGATCGCAGGACGATTCACTGAAGCAGAAAATCTTCCAGGGAACTTCAACTTGACCTATACGCTGACAGAACACAACTCCCCTTCGTCTTGTCTCTCTATCTCGCGCTCTCTCTACCAGCAGCACTTGATCTCGCACACTCTGTTTCTCTCGCACACAGCGCGAAGACTGCTAATGCAGACTGCGTGCAAGGCTTCCTTCCAGTCTTGGGTTTTGGAAGGGGGAGAGAGAGGGAAGGGAGAGAATCCAGCACTGTGGTGTGGGTTGTGTTGTGTGACTTTAAGTGCTACCACACGCTTATCGCTTAACTTGTTGCATGATATGCTTATGGTGCTACATATGTGGCTGGGTTTACAAGCCCAATGACTTTGGCTTACCCTGTTGTTGCAAGTTTGTATGAACTTGTAACTGACACCGAACTATAACAAACAAACCAACAAACAAACGAACGAATGAACGAACGAACGAACAAACGAACAGTTAAAGAAAGAAAGAAAGAAAGTAACAAACAACTAAATGATGAAAAAATAACAAATACACAAACGAAGAAACAAACAATCAAGGTCAAACAAATAGGCAAAGAAAAAACCCGTACAGAAAAACAAATTAAAAGAAAAACTAACCAACCCACCAACTGACCAACAAAACAAACATACAAAACACAAACAAACAAACAAACAAACTCACAAACAAACAAATCAAACAAACACAACCAAATAAACTAAATCTTGCTTCTTGCAACTATTTAATCGGTGAACAAGACAAACAAAGATTGTTGTTTCTACGTAGCGTTTGCTTGACTCAATTGCTTATTGAATTGAGTGTTTAAGAAAATTCCTTTTAGGGGAGGGAGGGTGGAGGGCTTTCAAAGTTTGGTACTTAGTGGTCACCATTTTTGGGTTTGTTTTGTTTGTTGTTGTTTTTGTTGTTGTTGCTTCTTTTTTTTCGAAAACTTCATTTGTGACTCTCCACCACGAAATGAGTCACATGTCACATTTGCATGATTTTCATATTTTTACTATTTCCTAAAGGTTTTTTTATGCTCTATCCAGTGGTGAAAACCGTTTTAGAAAAGAGCGAAAACTGTTTGAGTTATAAGCCTGTGACTAAGTTGACCCTCACACTGTTACCAGACACTCCCCGGGCTAATATTAAGCCTAGCGCAGAACCGCGCGGGGTGACATGCGACTCATTTCGTGGTGGAGGGTCACATTTGTGCTTGTCGTAAACACTTCTTAGGTAACGCTGCTTGGCAAAAGTATATGATTTATTAACTTTAGAACATACATGCCGTAATTCTATCATTGTGGGCCATAGGCTTATAATTAGATATTCATAGCATCAATGCCGCTTGTCTATCTGGATCACACTGCCTGGGCTATACAGTTTGACAGCAGGCATTGGATTCCTGTGTGCTGGCATCATTATAATAATGATTTTGCTGTAATGTACAGAAATCGAACTACGAGCACGCCCTTTCAAACGATTGAGAACAGTGTCTAGCTAGGAAACGCCTTATTAATTCAATTTCTTCGTCTAAATCTGATCAAGTGCTACGTCTCGAAATAATATAAGTATTAAAATTACTGTTACGGTTTGGTTATGTCAATTATTTGATTGTGATAAGCCAAATGGGTTTTTGGTATTTATAGGCATGGCTCGCCTGTGGCCATACATTTTTGAGCGGCAATTGCGATATATTATATAGAACATTAGTTTAAAGTACATTTTTGAAAGTAATGTTAGTGATAAAGGTATATTCAAGGAAGACATTTCAGTATAAAATTGTAATACGAGAACTGTACCCACGGAATATGCGCGATATAAGCTTCATTGATTGATTAGGACATTCAAAAAGACGTAGTTACTGTCTTACTTACTGCCCGTTATGCCGGTTGGCACGTAGGGCAGCAACAAAAAGGGCCTCCACTCCTGTCTGTTCTGGGCGAGTCTCTGGGTGGTACCCCACATTTGGTTCAGGGTCTTCAGTTCTCCCTCCACCGTTCGTCGCCAGGAGTTAAGTTCTTGGGTCTTCGAATATCCTCTCGTCCGCTTTCCCTTCAAAAAGACAGAAGCACATAAAACACATGAATCATTATATTAACAAGCGCAAAATGATGTGTGTTTATCCAGTTTAATAATGTATGCACTAGATGGCGGATGTCTGGGGGGGGGGGGGGGGGGGGGGGATCGAACATCACACCTTCCGACAATAACAGTGTCCAGGCTTAGTCACCGATCCGATCTCATGTGTCCTGAGTCTTGTACTTGAGACGACAGACGTCATGCGGCAGATCAGACCCATTGTCACGGCATCGATATGATCGATGCTTGAGACTGTAAGGTATTGTTATTACAATCACAAAGCATCGAACACGTGGCAATCGTCTTTAGAAATACTGCATTATCTGTCTGCCTTGTCAAAGGTGATACGTTTTTAGCAAGGTCCCGTCTGACGTCTCTCAAAGCCACCTTAGTCAGTCCTACTCAATATAACGTCACACACTGACAGTGTTCGCTTTCGCTGAAATTTCACCTAAGAGAGAAGGACTACCAAACACAACATGAAACTTCTTCGCAAGAAAACAAGCTAGTTATTAGCATGAAACAAAAAGTGGTCCATATTAGGAGCCCTTCCCCTACTTGACCGGTTATTTGAAAATAAAGGAAATTAAATCGTCGTCCTCAAAGTCATTACGGTTTTAATTCAGTGGGCAGACTTCGGTGTTGTGAAATTGTATTATGACTTTGTGATGTTGATTTCGGTTTACTTTGAGTGGTAGCCGTTACCAAATAAATGTATATATATTTTTTTTTTGGGGGGGGGGGGGGGGGGGGGAGGAGGGGGGATCTGTGCTTTCTGCCGTTTACGTACTATCGTTTTAAAGAATACCTAGCACCATTACTGTACTGATAATGCTGCCGGCAAATGCAGATTCAGAAACTAGCCTGGCGAGTAATTTGCCAGCTAACCACAGCTATACAGAGTCCGTTGCTTCCGTCATTACCTCACGATGCTCGAATCGTGTAGTTTCGGACTGTGTTAATAGCCATTTAGAGAGGCAAACAAACCAATTCATCCTATTGTCACGCTCGTCATCGTCAAGAGCTACGTCATATATTGTTACAGGGCCTGTCGTGAACAACTTTACACCCCCACTCCACACTACCGTTCTAGGTTCCGTTCCCGTTCCGACCAAAGAACGATGCGGGAGGGATCGGGAGGGAACCGCAATGGAACGTAAATGATCGTTAACGGAACTGCTTTGAACGGTAGGGTCGGTAGGGACGGTTGAGTTTGGGCTGCATGTTCACAATTTTATCCGTTCCCCTCCCGATCAGAATGAACGGTAATGGAACCTGAACTCATCGGTAATAGAATGCTTGGATCGTCAAAGGAACTTAAAACAACGGTAACGCAACGGTAGCGCTCTCACACACTGAGTTGTCATACCCCCATTCCACACATCCGTTCTAGGTCCCGTTCCCGTACCGACCGAGGACGGCTGCCACTATGGTCAGACGCTGCTCAAAGATGCCAAAAACGGCCGTTTGCGCAGCGTTCCATTGTTGAGGCAGCCGTCCTTGGTCGGTACGGGAACGGGACCTAGAACGGTTGTATGGAATGGGGGTATTACTGAATAGCGTGTCTAAAGATAAATTCTTCACAGCAGCTTCTTGTGCTGATCAGTTGTAAAGGACAATAGATCCGTCCAGTCTTTAACCTAGGAAACGGCCATCCTTCTAGTTGGATACATACCGAATAGCTGAAGCACAGCTGCTTTAAGGCCTACCTTAACTGAGCCCGAGTTTGGCCGGCTTCGTGAAGAATTCGTGAAGTCTGTTTACCAAAATTCAGTGCTAAAGCTCCGTGAGGCGAGCTTCGTGAAATAGACTTCGCGAAGTCGACTTCGGCCAATTAATTTCAGGCTTAGAGTGCATACAAAGATTTGTTTGAATTAATTTCGTGACTGACACCAATGCGAATCTTCAACATTAATTTAGTTAGAATAGATTTGCCACTGTGCACAGGAAACAGCGATCCTGTTCATTCTTGGTATGTGTCCAAATGAAAGAATCTTATGTAAATAATCTGCACACATTCGTGTTGGTTTGCATGGTCGTTTATGTTATAAGGAATGTTCGTTTCAACTTAAGCTGTCTTTTGTACAACTTATAATTGCACCGCACAGAGATAATGCTTCGGGAAGGTTCCATTCCTGACCAAATATGATAGGAAATGTGCCAGGTAAACACAACTGATAAAGGCGCAGCCTCTTCAGTATAAGAGGTATGGCTCACTATCTAAGATTCTCTTCAAGCTTTTACATAGGATAGAACCACCCCTTGAACACATTCAAGAAGTTAACACCATGGCTGTTTTCTGTGATGGACTTTTTCATGAACTTTGTAACTTTGTAACGGCCACTACTGTTAATCTGCGAAATTAATTCGGAAGGACTGTGCTGTCAAATGAATCACACCATTATGGTAACATTACCCCGAATTTTTTACGGTGTGATGGGAGGAAGTGTCTTCCTGTTTCAAAGTCCGGCGGACTATAGTTCCTAGGAAAATGTGTCGCAGGACCCAGAGTCCGAACCCTAAAAATAGGCTAGGAAATTAAAGCCGCTTAAAGTTCCTAGAAATGATAGTCCGTAGGACTCTTTTTCCCAGCGGACGATGTTTCCTTTTACACCGGTGGTCCGAATCGTTTATATTAAGGAAGCACTGTGGCTTCAAAGAGTTCGTGTTGTTTTCGTTATTTTGTCGCGCGAGGAGTTGAAGCTCATGCAGTTCCTGACTGAGGCATTTCGCGAGGCAATTAACCCATACAAGTGTATTCTATTCCTGTGGTTGATACGTCATTACTAAGAAAACAAATCACAGCGATACACTGTGGATCAAACCTGACTTTACAGGGTGTCAAAGTGCCCTCATTCCTGCGTAAATGAGCATCTACGCTATCGCAAACAATCATGTCCAGACTTTAACACAGGAAAAGACTATCCCTCCACCTGGATAACTTTTGTGTGAGGGTGTTTTGGTATTTGGAGTTTTGAAAAAATGTTAAGTGATTGGAACGTTTATTATTCCCCCCTCTGCTTCTTTCTCTCTGTAAACTTGTAGGGCTAGTTATTTTTCGGTAACTTACCCAACAACCAAAATCACTTACCCAACATGTAACCTCTACATATAATTATCACAAAACAAAACTTTACCATCACAGGGACTTCGAGCCAAAGATCTCTCACGTGGCAAGACAGATAAACACTTTCAAACAGATAATAAACTTGGCTTAGTGTTACTGTGTTTAAAAAGTTTTTCTGTTTTTAGTTTCTGGAAATGACTCCAATCAATGTGTATGTCGTTGTGTTTGTCGTTCCGAATTCACGTAATTGCCGATTCCGCGTAATGGGCAACATTTTTGCCCATTTCGCGTAATCGGCAAAACGCTGCCCATTACGTGAAATCGGCAGCGTTTTGCCGAAATCGCGAAAAGGCTTCTAAAATGTGCCCATTTTGCAAAATCGGCAGCCACTTTTTGGTTTTAAAGTTCTCAAATGCCTGGGATATCATCACACTTAGACAACTAGATACTCGAATGGATAGATATTGCAATAATCGATAAGTTATGGCAAGTTATTGCAGAAAGTGTAGTTTTCATGCATTTCCGGAATTATGCTCGACACAGACCAACATAGACCATACAAAACATAGTAGGGAGGTAAAGCAATGTTAATGCAATGTTCTGGTGACACAAAAAGTAACAGACTAGCTGTCGCTTTTGCGATAGGGGCAAATGTTAGAAGCCTTTCCGCATTTTCGGCAAAACGCTGCCGATTTCACATAATGGGCAGCGTTTTGCCGATTACGCGAAATGGGCAAAAATGTTGCCGATTCCGCGAATTTGGCAATTCCGTGAATTCGGCACATGTATGTGTTTGATGTTGATCCCATGTGAAGGAATATCTCACCCCGTGTAACATCCTAGAAAATATGTGGTGGTCCACCAGACGGTTTACTCAGGAAAGAGGGAATCTGGATCATCATGTACAGCAATCTACAATTAACACAATTTTCATTGTAAAGTCCAAGAAGGCGCTTGCCTGTTTTCTTGCACGGCCAAGACTAATGTCTCTCTGTGTGTCTCTATCTCTCTCTTTCTTTGTCTCCTTTGTGCGTTGTCTGAATTATCGGTTTAAATTGCTAATGATGAGAGACGACAGATTGCCAAAGCAAGCCTATACAATGTTGTATAACATGGATGAAAGAGAAAAAAAGATGTTGTGCCTCGGAAATCCGAAATATATTGTCTGAAACTGGTTTTAACTTTGTATGGCTTAACCAAGGTGTCGGCGATGTGAACTGGTTTTTGAGGGTCTTTAAGCTCCGATTGGGTGACATGTATAAACAAGAATGGTCCGGCACAGTGTCACAAAGGGACCGTTATGAATTGTACGCTAAATTTAAATTTGTGCTGCATGTTCAAAGTTACTTGTTTAATATTGACATTTATTGTTTTAGGGTAGCACTTACACAGTTTAGACTTGGTGTATTGCCAATTAATAACAACCTTAAACTATTCAGTGCTATTATGGAATCAAGATATTGTATTTTTTTGTGAAAATGTAGCCGAAGATGAACACCACTTCCTCTTATGCTGTCCAATATATTCTGATTTAAGAAAAAGATTTATGGGAAGCATGTGTGAAGGTTCTGTGTCTACCATTTTGTCCTTTTCAGATGTTAAGAGGTGTCGCCTCGTTGCTGAGTTCATTTTCCACGCCATAAAACGTCGACAACTGCATGTAGAAACACTGCAATGTTAGAGATGGTACCGTTGTAATTGTAAACGATTATTATATAACATGTGAGGATAAATGTGTAAGACGTGTATACATATGTGCAAAATTCCCCTAACCCACATCCCCTCTTCCCTGGTTTAATGGCCATATGTACAATAAACCACCCAAAAGCCAAAAGTCTTTCTTTGTCTCTCAATCTTTCTCTTTGTCTTTTTATCTCTCTCTCTCTCTCTGTCTCTCTGAATCTCTCTATCGATATTTGTCTCTCTCTGTATCTCTGTCTGTATCTATCTCTGTCTGTATCTATCTCTGTCTCCCTCTCTCACTCTCTCTCTCACACTCTCTCTCTCTCTCTCTCTCTCTCTCTCTCTCTCTCTCTCTCTCTCTCTCTCTCCCCCCCCCCCCCCCGTGACATCTCGGTAGGCACTTCCTCTTTCTTACTGTGTTTTGGTGCCCGGCCGGGGACTAATAATGAGACTAGCGATAGTGTTTTTCTGCGGTCGGTGTATTCCCTTCAGAGCTTGATGTCGTCACAGAGGACGAATTAACCCTCATCACCAGCTGCAGACGACCGCCTCCAGTTCAAAATGTTACTGATTCAGCCGATCGATGGTGTCCATTGGAAGGAAGTTATCTGTCAAGGGATACTATTCTGACCGATTGGGGGGAATTTCTGGCGAATTTGTCGAATCGGAAGAATGTGGGAAATCCACTGTACCTTTATTATTATTATTTATTATTATGGGGAGCTTAATTATATAGCGCGAACCACAACTGTGCTCTCCGCGCTTTACATATTAATTTCTGCCGTTTGAAATGGAATTTTTTTACTGACAGACAGACAAACAGACATTTTTTACACACAATATATAACGCATTCACATCGACCAGCAAACTTCAAGCCTATTAGGCGAACATTCACCTTTCACGGCCTATTATTCCAAGTCAAACGGGTATTTGGTGGACATTTTTATCTATGCCTATACAATTTTGCCAGGAAAGACCTTTTTGTCAATCGTGGGATCTTTAACGTGCACACCCCAATGTAGTGTACAACGAAGGGACCTCGGTTTTTCGTCTCATCCGAAAGACTAGCACTTGAACCCACCACCTAGGTTAGGAAAGGGGGGAGAAAATTGCGGCCTGAACCTCTCGCTTCCGAGCGCAAGTGTGTTACCACTAGTCGAGCACGGCACGATTTGGTCGACAACGAATCACAAGTATGGTAATCAATGTAATCAAGGTGAGTCAATCCGCTTCAGGGCACTAATTATCTCCGAGTTTTGAAATAAAAAGTAGTCCACAAAACGCCGCTTGGCGGCAAGATTAATGACGCGGTGGCCTAGTAACCAGCATTTCCAACATAAAAAGGGGAAGTAACTCAGTTGAAGGAAATCAACTCAATCTTTGCAAAGAGTGCTCTTTCTTTGCCTGTTTTACGACATCTAATTTAGCTTCCAAAATACCCGGTCTTGCAAATTGAAGGCAGTCCTTCTCTGTCCGGTAGCTTTATTTGTAACGCAGAATCTTTGTGTGCAGACTCTCCTCGGTGTCCGAACACCCCCGTGTGTACACGCAATCACAAGACCAAGTGCGCACGAGTTGGAGACATTGCATCTCGATGCAATCCGAATCATTGTAGGTGCAGTACGTGGCACAAGCCACCAAAAACTGTATAACGAATCGGGTTTTGTGCCCCTGAAAGAAAGGCGACGTCGTCATAAACTTTTGCTGTATTATAAAATTGTAAATCGTTTAACCCCAGAATATTTATATTCCAAACTGCCGGTCCTGGTTTCCGATGTAAATCCTTACCACAGACGACGCCCTCTTGAACGTAAGTTTCCATTGTGCAGAAGTGAGTTATATAAATCTTCATTTTTTCCTTCAACGACAGCTTTGTGGAATAATCTTCCAGAAAATATACAACAAACGCAGTCAGTTGGTGAATTTAAAAGGTATTTGACCGATGGAGATGTTGTTGTTCCACCGTATTATTATTTAGGCAACCGCCAGGGACAGGTACTTCACAGCAGGTTGAGATTAAACATGAGCGATTTGCAACAAGACTTAGTTAACCGACACCTCTCTGATAATCTAGAATGTACGTGTGGAGCATGCCCGGAAGATTCTGAACATTTCTTATTACACTGTCCAAAATTTAAAGAACATAGAACCATTTTATTCAATAGTCTGCCAACACACGTTCTGGACTGCAAAACACTCTTGTTTGGAAATACTGATTTAACTATATCTTTGAACACGAAAATATTCTCTGTTGTACAAGACTATGTTATGTTAACTAATCGCTTCGGCTGATATTATATTAACTGTGCAATTGATGTAGCCAGGCATTCTCTCCCTCCCTCTCTCTCTCTCCCTCTCCCTCTCTCTCTCTCTCTCTCTCTCTCTCTCTCTCTCTCTCTCTCTCTCTCTCTCTCTCTCTCTCTTTACCCTATTTGTATAAAATATAATTAAAGATTATCAAGATAAGTGTTGAAGCTATCACTTGTTCGCCATGTTTTGCTATCTGAATGTGTATTGATTATAAGTTCAAGAACGTGTCCATAAGCAATCTGCTTGTTCACGTTCTCAATGTTGTTATTGTTTGAAACGTGTGTATGAGAATTTGAATAAACACGCTTAAACCAAGTGCGCACGAAAAAGATCCTGTAATCCATGTCAGAGTTCGGTGGGTTATAGAAACACGAAAATACCCAGCATGCTTCCTCCGAAAACGGCGTATGGCTGCCTAAATGGCTGGGTAAAAAACGGTCATACACGTAAAATTCCACTCGTGCAAAAAACCCACGAGTGTACGTGGGAGTTTCAGCCCACGAACGCAGAAGAAGAAGAAGAAGTAACGCAGAATCTTATTGTAAAGTTTTAGATGTGATCTGAAGGCCTTTTATTCCTTAGATAATTATTATCTATTTGAGGTTAGATTCTATCCCTTGAACAGTGATTAGATCAAAAAACAAAGAGACTGCCAACGTTACAAAATTCAGAATAAAAAAACAAGAAAGACAAGTTGTTGGAACGTTTGTTATTAGAATGTGTTTTGAAAGCTAAATTTGATGTCGTAAAAATAGCAAAGAAAGAGCACTCTTTGCAAAGTGATTAGAATTTGTTTTAGCGAATGTTTCTGTGAGTGCAATCGCATTTTTACTGATCACATGACAAAAACTGCTGTTGTCATTGGTCAACTAGGAACTATATATCAATTGACATCGCGCAGGAAGTTCCCAGCGAATTTGATATCGTGCAGGAAGTAGTTTATCAATTTTAATTTTGAAGAATAAAATCTCACCTAAAGGAAACAAATGTCTCCCTTTTTTTTTAAAACACAAATTTATAAAAGAAAAGTAATTCAATCAGAAAGATTAAGCTGTGCAATGAATAAAATCAAAGTTTTCCCACCCAGCTTTAACAGAGAAGTAGTAGAAAAGAATGTTACAATCTTACCGACTGAGGTAGTTGGAACAGCCATAAACAAAGCTGACCTTGAAAGTACCAGTAGTGGCAGTACTTAGAAAACTGTGAGATCTCTTGCAGTGTTTCAACGCACATCACTCACAAAAAGGCAGGAAATGAGCGGCCGATTTAAACAGTTCGCACATGCATGAACCATTGTCCACCTTTCTTAGTGGTAGCCATACAACATCAACCGAACAACTTTCAGCATCTTTCACACAGTCACAGCGCCGTCGGAGGACGCCATTTTGGATGCGTCGTAAGCGAGACTGAGCTTTACTGATCACATGACAAAAACTGCTGTTGTCATTGGTCAACTAGGAACTATATATCAATTGACATCGCGCAGGAAGTTCCCAGCGAATTTGATATCGTGCAGGAAGTAGTTTATCAATTTTAATTTTGAAGAATAAAATCTCACCTAAAGGAAACAAATGTCTCCCTTTTTTTTTAAAACACAAATTTATAAAAGAAAAGTAATTCAATCAGAAAGATTAAGCTGTGCAATGAATAAAATCAAAGTTTTCCCACCCAGCTTTAACAGAGAAGTAGTAGAAAAGAATGTTACAATCTTACCGACTGAGGTAGTTGGAACAGCCATAAACAAAGCTGACCTTGAAAGTACCAGTAGTGGCAGTACTTAGAAAACTGTGAGATCTCTTGCAGTGTTTCAACGCACATCACTCACAAAAAGGCAGGAAATGAGCGGCCGATTTAAACAGTTCGCACATGCATGAACCATTGTCCACCTTTCTTAGTGGTAGCCATACAACATCAACCGAACAACTTTCAGCATCTTTCACACAGTCACAGCGCCGTCGGAGGACGCCATTTTGGATGCGTCGTAAGCGAGACTGAGCTTCGCCGGACAACATTATTATGCAGTCCGCCGATACCGACAAATACCTAGAAGCTTTCTGGGGCACAAAAAATGAGCCAGAGGACTTCGCTGATACTGCCTGGCGCACTTCAGTTCCTGCCATCGTTTAGAATTGCCAAATCGAACAGTCAAAAAGAGTACGACTGAGGAAGTAACTGGGACATTCTTTGCTGTTCCTTCCAACTGGCAACTCCACTGAACTTGTTAGCCTTTGTTGGTGATCTGTTTCGACCGTATATTTTTGTTCTTTTTTCATTATAAATGCCTTATTTTGTCTGAGAAAAAGAACCAGTTACTTAAAAATAAAAGTAAGAACAGCAAAGTTACGAAAGCAGGAAAAGACAATCCAACATTTCCAACATTAAATACAAGGCAGTAGCCTCCCTTGCGTTTGTCTGACTTCTTAGGTAGGTTTATGATTCCTACTGTTCCGAAATCGAATGCGATAAAATCGTTATCGTTAGATTTGACTGTGATATCAACATTTATCAGTCTGAATGTCTCGAAAGGCTGAATCATATCAGATCTCGGCTTACGCCTCGATCTGATATGATTTCAGCTTTCTCGACATTTAGACTGATAAATGTTGATATCACAGTCAAATCTAACGATAACTAATACAGATTACGGCGTAACTGGTTTATTTTTAAAATAACGACTGAAAATTGAATATGGGATATTGGACTATTTGGAGTTGTAAACTAATCAAAAATCAAATTATCCCATCCGAAGAACACTACTAGAGGAACACAATATAACACAACACAAACTTAATTTACCAGTGAATTGTAAAGAAAACAAATTTGTACTGACTTTTGAAACTAAAATTCAAGCATGAAAAACGTGTAAAAGTGATACAAAAAAAATACTCAGAAACTTTGTTACGTTCAATGTAAGGTATCCTTATACCTTTACTTAAAATGTCAGTAGTACCCGTACCCCATAATGCGCAATTTTTGAACGCTTTTACTACTCATTACCCTAAAATATTTAGACAGATGCAAGTTCAAGGATTGCTAAGTGTCAACTGTGGGTGATGGTACTGCCATCTTAGAATACCAATAAGTTCCAGTGAAGATCCAACAAGGTGTTAAATGCGACTACTTAGATCTTGTTGTTGTTGTTGTTGTTGTTGTTGTTGTTGTTGTTGTTGTTGTTGTTGTTGTTGTTGGTGGTGGTGGAGGTGGTGGTGCGTGTGGTGTGTGTGGGTGTGTGTGTGTGCGTGTGTGTGTGTGTGTGTGTGTGTGTGTGTGTGCGTACGTACGCTCGTGTGAGTGTGTGTGTGCGTGCGTGCGTGGTAAATGTTTAGCTCTCTCTCGTTCTCTCCCTCCCTCTCTTCCCCCTCTCTCTCTCTCCGCCCAACCCCAATTGTGGACTTGAGCTTCCAAATAACATGATTGTAGTGGTATTATCTCTGTGGAGACATCCTGGCCCTTTGCTTTCTTTCCTGCAGGCTGCGACTAATGAGGCCTGTGTTCATGTTTTGCACCAATCGACGCAGTTGTTTGTGAGTCTAGTGTCGTCACAAAGGCTCAATTAACTCTCGTCACCAGCTGCAGACGGTCGACTAGCTAGTTCCAAACAAGTTGCGCGAAGCGAAATTAAAACATTTTGTCTACCTGTCGACTGCAACTCAACACATCGTATGCATACAATTGGCAAAAACACGATTGCACCCATATTCGTACCCCGAATAAAACATTCATTCGCGTGTCATATTTCATTCAAACGTTCTATGCTACAAAAGGCTCACTACTTTGCTATCTTGCACATTTTTGGATCAAATATTTATTTTACAGGGGTCACGTGACCGCCCGGCCGGCGAATTCAAAAACGTCAAATACCAATTAAAGAATCGACACAAACTTAGAATAGGCGCAACTTAGTAACTTTTACATACGAGGAGAAAGACAAATCAATTATATATCCAGAATAGATTGTTTTGTTTGCCTATCTTGCGTATTTCGTTGGGGGGGGGGGGGGGGTCACGCCAGTCGAGCCAATAATAAGAAACTCAAATGCGATGCAGTAATCTGTGCAACTGAAGTCATAGGAGAACTGGTTTTAACAGACAGCAGGCTATTGGCGAAGTCAAGTAGCGTCTGGATTCGTCCATGAAAAATTTGGCATTAAAAACTGAAAGTTAGTTATCTAGAAATAAGGGGTTGCATTTCCGCCTCGAAGCTTAAAAATGGATAAATTCATTCGCCAACCAAAATTCTGATTCACATCAAAATAGCAATGACAGACACAATGATGATTTCCTCGTATTATTTCAATTTAGCCAAATCCAACAATATTTAGATATATTATATTTGTTTCGAAAATTAGCTCAAATATAAAGAAATATTATTATGTTATGGTTGTTTCTTTTACCTGTCCTGTGCAAAGGGTTTCCACAAGCCCAGGATTTTCGGGGTTCATTAAAACAAGCCAGTGTTCTTAGATTCAATCTCTTTGGTCGAAAGATTGACTAAATGTTTTGATATCGCAATACGTGATTTGTTTCCATGTATCTATGTCTCTGTCAATATGTCTCTGTCTGTCTGTCTATATTTCTCTGTCTGTCTGTCTGTCTGTATGTCTGTCTCTCTCTGTCTCTGTCTCTGTCTGTCTCTCTCTGTCTCTCTGTCTCTCTGTCTCTCTCTCTCTCTCTCTCTCTCTTAAATCCTAAAAAAAACGCCTGCAGTTTTGTTCTCGCTATGTGGGCCTCAGGTTCGTTTGCTTTTGTGCCCAATACAAATAACTGACGGGTTGCGAAAGAAATTGAAAATTGAAAATTATTGCGAGAGAATAATCTTCAAAATCGCATCTGCATGTGATTATCCAATCTCTTCATGAAGGTTTGACAAGAAGGTTTAAAGGCAATGTCCACGACTGAAGTAGCTTTCTCCAATTTTGCTTGACACTATGTTTTTGCAAATAAAACATTATTCGGCTTATCGAAAGCACAAAAGCAATTTTGATCAAAGAAATTGAAGAAGTTTCAGGGGTAAAACCCCTGTGTCACAAAGATCAATACACGTCTTTGGAATTTCTTAAGAGCATATTTTTGATGAAATCAAGAGGAAGAGACTTTTGTGCCTGCTGGTGGGATATTCACACAAATGTGACAACAGTTGGGAAAAGTGGGTATGTCGCACATCACACAGTATCCTGAATAAAACCGTCGGCGAGTTCAGATTTACTGGTTGTTACATGTTGAGTGTTTTGGACTTAACATGGTCAAATATATCTGCATATGAAATGGTTTTGCGAAATTAGAAAAGCTGAACATGTTACTGTGCTAACAACTGTACTCTCTATGCTGGCATGTGTTTCTGCCATATTCGTACCTTCTGAGTGGAATTCCGAGAACCATGGGTGCTAGGCACCTGCGTGCTTTCAAACGCATGACGTTTCTAAAGTAAGAGAGAGGAATAAATCTTTTAACGAAAATTAAGATATGAAGGATTTATTTTTGTTCTTCTTCAGCGTTCGACGGTTGTGACACTCATAGTCGTAGGCCTGCTGGTGTTATGAACTGGCAAGTTCGGCACAGGTCTTCCACAGTTCCCCACAGTTTTGCAGAGGAGATATATATGCTCTCTCGCCAGGTCTGGTCACGCAGGGGGGCAACTGAGGAGAGGGCACGCATGCAGAACGTGCTGTGGAGTCTGTTCTTCCTCGCCACAGTCGCACAGAAAAAAACCACAAACAATCTGCCTCTTTTCTCAAAACCGTCTCATGAGTATACATTTTAAATCAAAAGGAAGCGATTGTTGGTGCCCTCCGGATATTTGTGCAAAATGATAGATGATCACTGACACAGTGGTGTCATTTTCCATCCATCATATAAAACCCACGCCTTAAAGGCACAATCCTACATTTTCCATCCATCATATAAAACCCAGGCCTTAAAGGCACAATCCTGCATTTTTAATCAGTAAACCTCAGCATCTCAAATCTTGCCAGACTTTCACGTGGGATGAGACCACCCCTCCACGAAGACACATACCGCAAATCAACAGCGTGGGTGCTCTCTTTTTTTTCGTCAGATCTTTGTGGTAAGACTGTGTGGGTTTTTGTGTGCAAAAGGCCATACATTCGCTTACCATATTCAGCAAACGGATTGATTTTACATACGGCACTGACTGCGCAGTGGAACCCACAGCACCGACACCCCCCAAATGTAACCCCACAAAAGCAATTAGGGCTCCCGCGCCAAACTCGACACAACAAATCAGATTAGTCAAACTTGCACCCAAAACAGCCATCCTTGCTCACCAATCCAGTCCAACAATGACGTCATGGCATGCCGAACGGTGCGGGTGTCACTCCTTTCTTAAGGCCCGGCGCTCACCTATGTAACTTCAGCAGGACAGCACACGCACTGCAGATTATAGAGGTAATTCTTTTTTGTCCCCAGCCCGCTACACGTTGCGTGAAAAGAAAACAGGCCAAATACTCGTCATAATCCCTATCGCAGCATGTATAGTGTAGTGGCGACTGCGCAGATGTATTTTGCCCTTAAGCCACAAAAGGCGGCCTCGGAATCGCCTTAGCGGGTCATTACGGTAAAACAGTACATATAGCGGCAACACCCCAACGCACTGCTCATACTAAACTCCGGCCCGGTGTGATTTGTTACATTATTCGTTTTTGTTACATTTAGTCAAGTTTTGACTAAATGTTTTAACATAGAGGGGGGAATCGAGACGAGGGTCGTGGTGTATGTCTGTCTGTCTGTCTGTCTGTCTGTCTGTCTGTCTGTCAGGTCTGTCTGTGTGTGTAGAGTGATTCAGACTAAACTACTGGACCGATCTTTATGAAATTTGACATGAGAGTTCCTGGGTATGATATCCTCAGTCGTTTTTTTCATTTTTTTGATAAATGTCTTTGATGACGTCATATCCGGTTTTTCGTGAAAGTTGAGGCGGCACTGTCACGCTCTCATTGTTCAACCAAATTGGTTGAAATTTTGGTCAAGTAATCTCCGACGAAGCCCGGACTTTGGTATTGTATTTCAGCTTGGTGGCTTAAAAATTAATTGATGACTTTGGTCATTAAAAATCTGAAAATTGTAAACAAAATTTTTTTTTATAAAACGATCCAAATTTACGTTCATCTTATTCTTCATCATTTCCTGATTCCGAAAACATATAAATATGTTATATTTGGATTAAAAACAAGCTCTGAAAATTAAAAATATAAAAATTATGATCAAAATTAAATTTTCGAAATCAATTTAAAAACACTTTCATCTTATTCCTTGTCGGTTCCTGATTCCAAAAACATATAGATATGATATGTTTGGATTGAAAACACGCTCAGAAAGTTAAAACGAAGAGAGGTACAGAAAAGCGTGCTATCCTTCTCAGCGCAACCCCGCTCTTCTTGTCAATTTCACTGCCTTTGTCATGAGCGGTGGACTGACGATGCTACGAGTATACGGTCTTGCTGCGTTGCATTGCGTTCAGTTTCATTCTGTGAGTTCGACAGCTACTTGACTAAATGTTGTATTTTCGCCTTACGCGAGGTTGTTACATTATTCGTTGTATCACCGGTGCCCTGTGCCAACACACGTCGCAACGCATACACGAAACCCTCAGTCACCCGAGTCACCATCAACGCCGCGGATTCGTCACGTCAATAAATTCCAACTATGCACGGAGGGAAGCAAACAGCGTGGAGGCTCTCTGTGCATAGTGAGAATTTATTGATGAAGTCATTTCTTAAAGAACACTGGGGGCAATATTTCAAAATAATTTTGTCAACAAATTACAGCTCTGCATTGGGCGCTGTCAGGACGTTTATTTTTGTTTTGTGTCCATGTGGAGGGTTTGTCTTATCGCACGTAAAGCCTGGTCAAAACTGAATCCTTTACATCGGAAGAAGTGAGCTTTAAAAAGAATCACAACCTTATCGTAATATTTAAACCCTCACCCTGAATCTAACCCCAATGGCCCTTATCTCGTCAAAAACGTGATCTGACCTGATCCGATTTGTGTACATTTATGTAAATGTTATGGACGGAGGAAAACACTTTGTTTTGTTATACTCAGACGCCCACTCCCTCGCACACGCACGCACGCACGCACACACACACACACACACACACACACACACACACACACACACACATACACACACACACACACACAAACACACACACACACACACACATACACACACACACTGAGCCTCTTCTCAGTAAATTGAACAACACATACCAAAGCTAAACACGTCCGAAGAGAAAAATGCAAAACAAAACTACACAACGGATTTGAACTGACCGTGGGATGTGTTCGTGTCAAGACACAATCTTGCCTGTGAGACTTGAACTGACCGTGGTATGTGTTCGTGTCAAGACACAATCCTGCCTGTGAGACTTGAACTGACCGTGGTATGTGGTCGTGTCAAGACACAATCCTGCCTGTGAGACTTGAACTGACCGTGGTATTATTATTATTATTATGGTGAGCTTATATAGCGCGAACCACAATTAACTGTGCTCTCCGCGCTTTACATATTAATTTCTGCCGTGTGAAATGGAATTTTTTTACAGACAGACAGACAGACAAACAAACATTATTTACACACAATATATAACGCATTCACATCGACCAGCAAACCTCAAGCCTGTTAGGCGAGCATTCACCTTTCGCGGCCTTTATTCCAAGTCACACGGGTATTTGATGGACATTTTTTATCTATGCCTATACAATTTTGCCAGGAAAGACCCTTTTGTCAATCGTGGGATCTTTAACGTGCACACCCCAATGTAGTGTACAACGAAGGGACCTCGTCTTTTCGTTTCATCCGAAAGACTGACCGTGGTATGTGTTCGTGTCAAGACACAATCCTGCCTGTGAGACTTGAACTGACCGTGGTATGTGGTCGTGTCAAGACACAATCCTGCCTGTGAGACTTGAACTGACCGTGGTATGTGTTCGTGTCAAGACACAATCCTGCCTGTGAGACTTGAACTGACCGTGGTATGTGTTCGTGTCAAGACACAATCCTGCCAGTGAGACTTAAACTGACCGTGGTATGTGCTCGTGTCAAGACACAATCCTGCCTGTGTAAACGAGTCGGCTCATCATCTCAGATCTGTCCAGCCATTAACATGGGAGAAAGGTCACCCCTCTACCTGGACACATAACAACACTTAACAGCATGCATGCTTTTTTATGAATTGATCAATGAACACCCGCCAGTGTAAATCTGCAACATTTTGTTTTGTTTTGAAAGCCAACTCTGTACAGAAAGCTGTCGGGATGTTGAGTTTGGGTAGGCGTCCAAGAGGATAGATGGTTTCATCCAATATGAAATCCTGGCCAGATCTGAGATGGTGAGCAGAAATGTGTTCACTGGAATCACTGTGCCTTTAACTGTTTTGAAAAGATACCCTTACCTTTTGCCTACTTTTACTTCTACAGAAGCCGTTTCTATTTAGCACCAGTACTGTCTCCTTTTGGTTTAAACAATGTTTATTCATATTTTACATGTTCAGGAAATGTACATCGACATAAGGTGAAAACAACAACAAGCCTACGGCTTATGGTGGTGTCTCCAAACAAATGTACAAGAAGAACATGGCAGACAGTCAAGCCCTTACACAGTAAGCAAAAACAATCCGTACATTTTACACAAAATATTATCCAAATATAGAAGAGAAAAGAAAAACAAACAAAAAACCAACAACCGTGAGCTTGTTTGTTTTTTGTTTGTTTTTCTTTTCTCTTCTAAATTTGGATATTTGATTAAGAGTACTGATCCTCTGAAATGTATTGAAAAGTGGTCAGCTGCACTGAACTGTAATGTAGATGTCAATAAGGTTTTTCTAAAAATTAAAAGAACAACTGAGGACGTACGTCTCAGATGGTTTCAATATAGACTGATACATAGAATTATACCCACCCAGCGTTTTTTGCATCTGAGAAAAATTGTTGAATCTCCTATTTGTACTTTCTGCGGACAGCAGGAGGAAACGCTAGAACATCTTTTTTGGGACTGTACAAAAACACAGGCTTTTTGGAATGATTTCCTTCAGTGGATGCGAGACAATTTTGTACAGTGTACTAATGTTAGACTGTATAAGCAACTTATTATCTGTGGCTACCAAACAAACTGTGTGACGGACAAAACCTTTGATTTGTTCCTTCTAATCGCAAAATACCACATTTATACATCTAAAATACGTGCGACCTGCCCCCATTTTCAGGTTCTTGTTTTAACTCTAAAACAAAGATTTTTGGCAGAGAAGCACAATGCATTGGTTAACAATAAGTTAACTTTTTTCAACAGAAACTGGAGTCTGTACAGGCATGCGTTTGAATGATTTTTTTGTTTTTTGTTTTTTTTGTTTGTAAAATTATTTGTGTAGGTAAACTGCAAAGCCTGGTCACCGCTCGCTATCCTCTTTCTCTTCTTTCCCTGATCCCTATTCTCTTCTGTCACCCCTCTTTCTTTCTCTCTCTTTTCTCTTTATCTTTTTTATGTGCGCGTGTGTAAATGATATGGTTGAGACGGTTTCAATTGGACATTTGCTATTTTCGTTATCCTATGTGAAAAAAAAAGAAAAAAAAAGAAATAATAAAAAAAACAAAAAAACAACAACAACCGTGAGCTTTTATACCTCCTACTTATGCACGCGTGCAATCCATCACGTATCTAGCCGAGCGATACGGGGGGAATTACACTTCAGAGTCATCGTCGCGTTTGTGGCAGTACCCCTGTCCCCTAACCATTATCGTCCTCGAGAGCCAATCAAGTAAGCAAAGGATTCAATGGGCGAATAAGCACGTTAAAGGGTTCTATTCAGCAAATTCGAGAGATAATTAGCGACGAAGGAAACCAGTAGACGTTGAAATAAGCACTGCTATGACAAGAGTATGGGTTACAGAAGAATCGGGGGGAGGGGTGTGTGTGTGTGTGTGTGTGTGTGGTGATGGTACATGAGTACTAGTCTTGTAGTCTCCAAGTGTCATAATGGCAGTTGATGCGTAGTGTTGTGGTTTGTTGGAGTGCGCCGTGCGGTCCAACACATACGTCTTCAGCACTCAAGGTTTCTGTCAGGGTTACCTCACCCTTAGCTCATGGCCCAAGGACCTGCTGTTACGAGGTTTTTTATACTGAAAGTGTCTGTGTGTAAATAACTATTCTATCAGAAATGCATGTCCTAACTCTGTTTACTAAGTCACTCCATTTCACACACACACACAGCACTCAAACTAGGCACAAAGACTTAAACAAGTTATTGCCCTTTGCCCTCGTACCTATATTTCATTCATACAAAATACATGTATGACAATTCACACACAATCAACAGTCACTTAAATTCACTGAAATATAATAATAAGTTGAGTAGTTATGTGGAGGAATATCTGTCCCTCGATGACGTCGTCACTTGTTACTCACAGTTCACAGTTCACTTGTTACGTACAATTCACTTGTTACGCACAATTCACTTGTTACGCACAATTCACTTGTTACGCACAATTCAGTGGTTACTCACAGTTCAGTGGTTACTCACAGTTCAGTTGAGTAGAAACACTCAAATAACACACGACAAACAAACAAACAGACAAACAAACAAACACGACATGAGGACACAATCGATGGGCTTAATTTCCAGGATACGTGGTTTATTCGGTTTCGGATAATCAAAAAAGAATCCCCCTCCATGTCCAATAAACACTGCCTGTTACATCTAATTACTTCCCGAGACATTTTACCAAACAGGCTCACCTGCTGTCTACGGATGCAATCGGCGTTTGCATTTATACACTGCAGTGGACAATGTTAAAAATGGATACTACTGGGGTAGAAATGAAAAAGATTACTTGGTAGTGAAGGTGGGAGGGGGGGAAGGGTTTTTTTGTGCACTGAAGCTGCGAAATGTCTATAATTTCGACTTCAAAAGTGAGCTATATCATGTGTTCAGATTGACGGAAAGGAGTGGGTTTTTTTTACCACGGATTCGCGTACACATTCCATCCCTAATTCTAACATTACTGCCGGCTACTTGGTCTCATGGGGAATATTCAAAAGACTAGCACTGCCTTCAATTTATCATTGTAGAAATAAATATCAAGTGGACGAAAAACGTCTTCGCGTGTTTTCGCTTGTTTAGTGTCATCTCCAATTGATGTTATGCAAGTATAACGAAATGCCTACGCGCCTGTAGGCCCTAACTGTAACTTTACAGTATTTGTATATGAAGATAAACGGAGTTGGGATCGATACTATACCCTATATTATATATATAGGTGCATGTCATCATATTCAACATTCTGTGTCATAAAGTCTGTCCGATAGATTTCTCGAATTTATTTCACACTTGTGTAAATATACTCTGAAAATACCACAGGCAAAATATTAACACAATCTATTTTTTGGGTCAATCGGCGTCCGGTGTCTTTAAACGGAAGCGACTTCTTCGTTAAAACGAGGCGTTCAGCGACGCAGTACGTCCGAGTCTACATAGAATGGCCATTTTTGTATACAAATGTAGAATAAATAAAGTAAAGCCAACATTGATTTTTTTTTAAAGGAACTGGCCAACACATATTCATGATCGATAAACATATCCACTGTACAATTGAATTATGGAAAATTTAGGCTGAAGTGGGCTTCATATTTTACCCTTGAGAACAGCACTTATAATTGATTGTATGTTGTATCGAATATGTTTTCATTCGTCATATCCACTCTATTATTATCTGACTTCTATGCATTGCATGACAAATTGTAAAATTGCCTGAATAAAACATCTTTGAAGAAAAACAAAAGAATGACCATTTTTAGGTTGATCCCCATACAGTAACCTTTATAAAGAATATCCCGTGTTTCTTGCACAGAATTGGCCACTGTTCAGTTCTGTAACCATGGTATCCGCAACACAGTTTGTGGCTTTTCAGAGATTAATTTGTGAGAGTCTGGGGTCCATATCCGTGTCCAAGTTGTTAGACTTCTGTTGTTATATGAATGACACTGGAGGCTAAGCCATCTCTGTCTGGGTCATGAAACCGAGGTCCCTTCGTGTACACTACATTGGGGTGTGCACGTTAAAGATCCCACGATTGACAAAAGGGTCTTTCCTGGCAAAATTGTATAGGCATAGATAAAAATGTCCACCAAAATACCCGTGTGACTTGGAATAATAGGCCGTGAAAAGTAGGATATGCGCCGAAATGGCTGCGATCTGCTGGCCGATGTGAATGCGTGATGTATTGTGTAAAACAATTCCATCTCACACAGCATAAATAAATCCCTGCGCCTTGAATATGTGCGCGATATAAATTGCATAAAATAAAATAAAAAATAAAAAAATAAATCCCTGCGCTTAGAACTGTACCCACGGAATACGCGCGATATATAAGCCTCATATTGATTGATTGATTGATTGTTTTCATCTTCGAGAAGAAAGATGTGGGGACTGGAAATGTCGAGTCTGTACTTAATACCTCTCTTTGTCTGTCAAAGTTAACAGAATACACGTAAAACCCCATTTTCCCTTTGACAAAGAAAGCAGTCTGGCTGTTGAGTATTGGTATGTGTCCAAGTGGAGAATATTGGCCTTATTCAATATAACAGCCTGGCAAGATTTGAGATGGTGAGCCTCAATCGTTAACACGGGAAGGACACTGACATTGCACATTGTACAACTTTCTTGCCGCCGCCTTCGGGGTATAGGCCTACATTTTGTTTCTGTTCTTGCTGCGGTCTCTGAAAGCTATATGTTTAGCTTTGTGCGTGCTGTTCTGTGCGGGGCTCGCTTTCTAATATCTCCCGTACCTACCCCAGGCGGACGAAGCCGGTTGAAAATCGACGAGCCTCTTAAAATATTCGCAGAGCGACAACTGTCAATGATTTAGTACCGACAAAAGTCGTTCCGAAGTCTGCTGACAAAATGTCGTTGCGAACACCAGGTTACTTTACAAAAGAACGAATTTGCCTGCCCACCCTCCCCTACCTACCCACCACCATCCACTTCCCGTTTCCGCGTTTAACCCCGATTTAAAGAGGCGCGAATTCACTACCATGGGTGATCGCATGACACCGGAAATAATCGTCTGACGAGACGTTCGTAAGTCTACTCGTCTAATTGTAGTGTGTTATAAATGCCGACAGCTACCAGTCGTATCCTGCCGCAGACATGACGTGAAACTGGTGCATGATTACCCTTACAGATTCCGAATGCCGGATATTGTCCATCGATTAAAGTTCTCTCTGTCTCTCTTTCTCCCCCCTCCCCCTCTCTCTTATTTTCTCTCTCTCTCTCTCTCTCTCTCTCTCTCTCTCTCTCTCTCTCTCTTTGTGTCTCTCTCTCTCTTTGTGTCTCTCTCTATCTCTCCCACTCTCTTTCTTTCTGACTCTGTATGTCTGTCTGTCTGTCTGTCTCTCCCCCCTCTCTCTCTCTCTCTCTCTCTCTCTCTCTCTCTCTCTCTCTCTCTCTCTCTCTCTCTCTCTCTCTCTCTCTCTCTCTTTCTTTCTCTCAAAGCAGTTTTATTGTACAAAATTGCAGGGTTTGTGAAATGACTAGGACGCTTTTGTGTCCTTCCGTATTCTTAGGATAAGTGAGTCTTGCCATGTTACGTTAGCTGACTATAAAATATGTTTTGTCTTCGGTAGATTGCGTCTTTGTCTTCGTACAAGACTATAAGCTCACACACCATAATCACTTAATCCTTGAGCTCTGGATGGGTCTGCTTTTAGCGCATACTGAAGGGTCCCTTCCTCCCCCTATGTCAACTGCATGAGATCCGCGCAGACAGACTTGAGCTACTTAGACACACACATAAACTTAAACGCACAACTGTTCTCTCTGTGAACTGGGGATATGGGGCAATAGTTATTTCGTAGCTGAGGCCGCCTATCTGCGAAATGAATGTATCCCTCTGCACATGACGCAGTCGAATGAAACATTAATTTCCGTGTCATTTCATTCAAGCATTATGATTATGCAATTGAAGGCACTTTCCTTGGCTATCTGGTACACTTTTCGAATCAAGGAATTGTTTCTTTTGGGTCACGTGACCGCCGCTCAAATAAAGGTATCCCCCAAAATCGACCTGACAAAAACATAAGTGTACCAAGTTAAAAATCAATCAAATGTCAGTATAGGCACAGCTTGGCATTTTTAAACACAAGCAGAGAATTCAACCAAATATCTATCCCAAACAGGTTAGTTATTCTATTAGTTTTGCGTAGTTTGTGTGTTATTCAATTTCTTCTAATGCAGGTGTCGATAGCATTCGAGTGGTCAGAAACGAGAGGTTTTTGCGACCGTTTTGAGGGGCTGCATGACAAAAAGATCTGTTTTACTGCAATCACTCGGTGGATTGCTTTGAAACTTTCAGGATTGTGTGCCTACATACAGGGCGTACTTCAGATAAAATATCGGATCATTGCAGGTATTGCAGAAAAGTGTGCCAGATAGCAAAGTGAAATGCCTTTAATAATATGGAAAGTTTGATTGAAAAGTTATAGTTGGGGCACGACATTTGCTGCAATAGTTGTGTGTGTGTGTGTGTGTGTGTGTGTGTGTGTGTGTGTGTGTGTGTGTGTGTGTGTGTGTGTGTGTGAGTGTGTGTGTGTGTGTGTGTGTGTGAGTGTGTGTGTGTGTGTGTGTGTGTGTGCTCAGTTTGGTTGATTTTTTCTATCTGCTCAATAGAAAATAATATACTTCTATTCGATTTAGATTTTGGGGGGTACTAACGTGAATAACAAGGACTACACTGAAAGGAAGCTACCTTTAACGTACTACTAGACCTTCGAATCAAGATGTCGTGATCAGTCCGTCTTGTGTTACCAATATTCACCAAAGCATGGATGTACGGCGGCATCTTAAGTGCTGTTCACATGGCAGACTTGCAACCAACTTGTGACCAACTTTAGTCGTTTGAAAATCGCTCCTGAGTCATTGAGGTCGAATCGGGGAAAAGTCTGCCATGTGAACAGCCCCAGTGACTCGCGCCAGACTCGCGAACGACTCGCGCCAGACTCCAAAACCCAGTTGAGCACTGTCCGACTCAGCCGTGACAAGCAATCGACTTGCGCCAGACCTTTCTTTTCCCGCAAAATGATTGGTTTGCTCTAGCCACTGAGTTCAATAATTATAGACGTATACATCTCAGTGGCTCTAGCCTTCCCTTCGCCGGAAAACAACGAGGTCAACCGGACAATCCCGAAAGGCTAATTAAGTCTGGCGAGACTTTGCGAGTTTGTGCTGTTCACATGGGCAGCGATTTTGATTTGACTAAAATCGCTTGAAAGTTGGTCACAAGTTGGTTGCAAGTTTGCCATGTGAACAGCACTTTACAAATACCCTAGTCTCCAATGGTGTCGCAGCGAACCCCATGCTTTTTCAGGAACAGGAAGTATTGCGGTTTTCGCAGAATAAAGAGTTAATCTTCTTCCGTCGCGCGGGCTTATTACCCCCTGTCTGGCTTGGGGATGTATTTGATGGCGGTTCTATTTCGTAACTACAGCCTGTTGTTGGCGTTTGCTGTGGTACGAACTATCGCCAACGGTGTTATTGGGGTTAGAACGAATGTAAGCGGAGGTGTGTGCGTGTGTGTGTGTGTGTGTGGTTGTGCACGCGTGTGTGTATGTGTGTTTGTGTGTGTCTGTATCTGTGTTTTTTGAGTGTCTGTGTGTCTGCATGTCTGTCTATGCACGCCAGTCTCCACATGTCTATGTGTTTTATCATATCTTTTTGCCAGAGTCGTTTAATAAATCAGAGTTTATCGAAGGGCTCTGACCAGCGGATGAACCCAAAAAATGGCGTAAATCACATTTGTGACACCACGGCATGAGTCGCATGTCACCTCGCGCGGTTCTGCGCTAGGCTTGACATAAGTCCGGGGGAACTGTGGTAACAGTGTGAGGGTCACCTTAGTCACAGGCGTATAACTCGAAAAGTTTTCGCTCTTTTCTAAAACGGTTTTCACCACTGGATAGAGCATAAAACACTCATTAGGAAAATGTAAAAATATGAAAATCATGCTAAGGTGACATGCGACTC
>NC_090256.1:42641025-42676025 GCF_037325665.1 Littorina saxatilis
AAACACACATATTAACAATATCATGACACCACCAAAACACCTGTAAATGTGGCACAATATGTTATTTATATTACACTTACAACAGAAGTGTTTAAAAGCTTTAGCATGAAACGTTTGAACACAATCTAACTTTTAAACACACACATATAGTGAAAAGAATACACACGACACACACAGCATTCAGTCTCACACACCAACACCAATTGAAGTACAACAAATCAAACCAAAACATACATTGCACTGGGTCCTTTATCAAAGACATAATTTTATAAAACTGAGCAGATTATTGGCACTCACACCATACCACGGGTACGTTTTTGTCTTAAGTAAAATAAAAGCAAACAAATCAAACAAAAACAAAAGCACTGTGTGCTTTATCAAAGAAATGTCCAACTGAGCAAATTATTGGGCCAGGCATTTTGTTTTGTGCCGCCTTAGCTGTTCGCTGTGTCTGAAAGGCATCATGCAAGCCTTGCACAAATAATCTTGTTTCTGTGTGTGTGTGTAGGAAACATGAGAATACAATTGCAGCTTTAATGCAAAGGTTTTGTTGCAATGCACGCATGAAAATGGGTTTGTTTCCTTGTTGCAGCTGTGCCTAGATGGGTTGAGGCTCTTGCGGCAGGCAAAGCCTTTCCCACATTTTTTACAAGTGTGGGGTTTTTGCCCAAAGTGGATTTTGTTGTTGTGGGCATTCAGATCCACTTCTCTGGAGTACCTTTTCGTGCACTGACTGCAAGCAAACTTCTTCCCATCCCCTTCTTCGATGTGCTTGGTTTTGATGTGGTGTGTCAGCGTCCTCTGGTGTTTGTAAGTGATACCACAATGTTCGCACATGTGATTTGTCGAATCAGCACCTATGAACGGTAAAGAAAAAGATTAAACAAATTTAAAAGTACACGTTTTTGTGTGTGTGTGTGTGTGTGTGTGCTGCGACACTGAAACAGTACAAAGGGAGTATAATGTGGCATGTAACATGAAACAGACATTTCCATCAATATTTGCCTCATCAGTGTAATGTATTTATGGTTATAAATAGAAAATTAACAGGATCTGACAGTCTTTCTCATTCAAATTTTGTTTTAAATAGTAAATTAATTAATTAATTACAAGATGATAACATACACGTCTATATTAACATGAAACTTATAATACGTACTCTTTTTTTTGGGCGTCGACATACTTTTTGGTGGGGTTGTCACAACTTCTATGGTTTCACTGATGTCCAAGAAGCTGTCCATGGCGCTGCCTGCAATTACTGTTTCCATGGTTCCTGCAAAATAGCTCCAAGCCAATTAGAGGACATAAACATGAGTGTGCAGGGTCGGTGGTCAAACACAAACGGCGGGCAAACACGGCAGCTGCGGGGGCAAAACACGGTAGCTTCGGGGGGCAAACACAAAAGTTGTAGGATAATTCTCATTCTCCGAATACTTTTCGCTGTCTGCAAGGTCCTAGAAGCTTGAAACTCGGCCTCAGTACTGCAGAAAGGTTCAGGTTTATGTGGAACTGATGGCAGTTCTTCACATTAAAGTTTACACCAGTAATTTGTTGCGAATGCTACGAAATTTGCTTCTGTGCAGTTACAGGCGTGATATTTTACAGAATCACGGCTATAATATTCAAAATATGCACCCAAAAAGTACATCGGCGTGTAGAAGAAACACTAACAGATCTAAGAAGACATATCTTAATGTGCAAAGTTACGAAATGTTTATAGAAGAAGCTGTTTTATCGAGACACAAACCGCACTCAACTTACCGCTCCAGCGTGCGGGGTGCAAACACCCGTGCGGCACGCAACACACCGCTGCAAAGGAGTCTACGGAGTGTTGACGAGCACGCCTCCAAACTCTGATTAATCCATTTGTAGGTCTTGCCTGGTTGCCTTTCTAAACTGATACATGGTTCTATGCGTGTATGAGCACGCATGAGAAAAAGATATGCTCGCACTCAAGTACGCACACGCAGCTATGCGTACTGACACATATACACGATGGAAAACGCAGACACACATAGAGAACATTGATATAGTCTCTCTCTCTCTCTCTCTCTCTCTCTCTCTCTCTCTCTCTCTCTCTCTCTCTCTCTCTCTCTCTCTCTCTCTCTCTCTCTCTCAGGGTGTTCGACCCCCCGCGGGTTAGGGGGAAGAATTTACCCGATGCTCCCCAGCATGTCGTAAGAGGCGACTAACGGATTCTGTTTCTCTTTTTACCCTTGTCAAGTGTTTCTTGTATAGAATATAGTCAATTTTTGTAAAGATTTTAGTAACGCAGTATGTAAGAAATGTTAAGTCCTTTGTACTGGAAACTTGCATTCTCCCAGTAAGGTAATACATTGTACTACGTTGCAAGCCCCTGGAGCAAATTTTGGATTAGTGCTTTTGTGAACAAGAAACAATTGACAAGTGGCTCTATCCCATCTCCCCCCTTTCCCCGTCGCAATATAACCTTCGTGGTTGAAAACGATGTTAAACACCAAATAAAGAAAAGAAAGAAAGGGTGTTTGTAACTGTGGATAAATAATTAATTTAAAGAAAAGAAATATGTAAACGTCCCCTTACTTTCGCTTTTTTTTTTACTCTGAGTTCTACATGGAATTTTGCAATAGATGCCATTCCGTTAGTTGCGATGGAAACAAATAATGATATCGTCTTGCATCATAACCTGCAAATTCGAGTACAGGTGATCTGAGTACGGATTACAAATGCATGATGATTGATCGTTTTGGACTTAATTTAATTAGACTTGGATACATCATCCAGGAGACATCAAACAAAAAACTTCCTGCCCGTCTGAAGGAACATGTGCATCCCCCGAGCGAAAGCGAGCTTTTCAATATTTGAACAAAGCTACGAGTTGAAATATGGTATTAAACAGCAAGCCATGTAGTATCCTGTTTATCCTACATACTGTACTTGCGTATCTTTTGCTCCAAACGTTCCGAAGTCGAAGCGCCCAAATTAAGGAACGCTTCTTGTGGAATCTCGATCTTTTTCCAAAACCCATTACATCTTTCAAATCAAAGCAAAAATACATTTCTTTAGAAAGTTTAGCGTGACGTGTTAGTTCTCAAAGTTCTTCCAGTGGAAACAGCAAGCGCAAAAGAGTTTCCAGAATGACGTTTGTCTCGGTGACTTTGTCATCATGAGAAGTGGAAAAGTAGGTCCCTGCCAGACTAGTTTTACACACCCTAACTTACATGCTATGACCACGTGTGAGTGTATGGTTTAGTTATGACATACGTGGACTGGGTGGCCGAGTGGTAACGCACTTGCGCTCGGAAGCGAGAGGTTGCGAGTTCGACCCTGGGTCAGGGCGTTAGCAATTCCCCCCCCCCCTCTCCTAACCTAGGTGATGGGTTCAAGTGCTAGTCTTTCGGATGAGACGAAAAACCGAGGTCCCTTCGTGTACACTACATTGGGGTGTGCACGTTAAAGATCCCACGATTGACAAAATTAATGGTCTTTCCTGGCAAAATTGTATGGGCATAGATAAAAATGTCCACCAAAATACCCGTGTGACTTGGAATAATAGGCCGTGAAAAGTAGGATATGCGCCGAAATGGCTGCGATCTGCTGGCCGATGTGAATGCGTGATGCATTGTGTAAAAAAAATTCATCTCACACGGCATAAATAAATCTCTGCGCCTTGAATATGTGCGCAATATAAATTGCATAACATTTTTTTTTAAATAAATAAATCCCTGCGCTTAGAACTTTACACACGGAATACGCGCAATATAAGCCTCATATTGATTGATTGATTGATTGATTGATTGACGTGTGGGGGATAAACATAAACAAATCAACAGCCTGGCTGCTCCATGTGCAGAGTGAGTGTGGTTTAACATTTTCTACCCCATCTATGTTGACCAAGTTTTTTTTTTTTAGCCGAAACCAGCTGTGCTTCAGCAGGTCACTCAGAACTGAAGTAACTGTGTAGTAACTGTGTATCAACACGCTGGAATGCAGGCGTTAGATGGACGTTACAGGAAGCGACTGAAGCTAACAGTCTGAGCGGATATATCCGAACCTGGTCAGATAGAGCCATATGAGTGGGTACGGATATATCCGAACCTGGGAGACAATGAGTTAAAGCTCAGTTAGTTAGTTCACTTGAGATGACTACCACACAATGTCCAGAGAGCAGAAAGTCAACCTCATCAGGCTGCGTACTGGCCACAACAGGCTCAATGCTCACATGAACCGAAAGTTCAAGCTGGCGCCATCACCAACCTGTGCCTGCGGTCAAGAAGACCAAACAGCGGAACACATCTTACAGCGATGTCCCTTACTAGATGTCTGATGAGGAACGAAAAGAAGTGTGGCCGTCACCAACTCCCTTGCTGACCAAACTATACGGCAGTCGACAGGAGTTGGAGAAAACGACAACATTTATCACCAGTGCTGGACTGATTGTGTAACCTCTGCGAATGCCAAGAAGAAGAAGACTTGACAGACTGACACTGTGTCAGTAAAAAAAATGACATTTGTTTTTAGTGGGTTTTTTTTAAACATTTTAAATCACGTTTTGAATACAATACAACACAAACATACAGATATCAGAAGATATGTTTTAACAAGAAGACAATAAATATATGTAAACAATCTAAGATAACAATAAAGACAAAATACTTATACATTGACCAACAACAACAACAACAACAACAACAACAACAACAACAACAACAACAACAAAACCAAAACAAAACAAAATCATGACATGATTGTTCACACGGAAAAGGATGTATGAATATTGAACTACTGCTTTCACTTCAGATTGTCACTGACGCATCTGTCTCCTCTGCGGAGTCAGACTTTAAAACAGACAAAACTTTTTTCTGCGGAATTATTTTCGCAGATCGACAGTTGTAAATAACGAAATCAAATCAGCATACAAATCCCACTCTGTATATGTATAAATCAGTCAGATTAGTATTGATTTCTAGTAAATATTCAAGTGAAAAAATCCTCTCATCCTTGGTCGGATGGCGGTTTATATTGGGATTACGAAGGGAAGGAATTGAGGCGTCTTTATCAGCTGCTGCTTCGCGACTCTAGCTTGATGACAGAACTGACGGGATGGTGACAGTATTGGCTTGCACAGTCAACAGCTCCCGCCATAGCCATGTTTGCTGAAGGGTGTTGCTCGCCGATAGTGATAGAGATAGTGATAGTGATAGGGGACACTTCCTCACCCTAATTGCATGGCGTCAAAGGCGTTGAGAGTCTGCCAGAGATAAGGCTTGTTCGTTGTGGATGTTTCAGGCGTTGTTTCACTTTTGACTTAATAGGATTGCGAATTTTGCTGATCAATTGTATTACCATGTTTTAGAGTTAAGAAAGTTTAGTATCAGTCTCTATTACCCCGGGCACGCAACAAAATCCATTTCACTTTATCAAGTTTCCCGTACCATAAAACATTTTTGAAGAAAAAAAAAGTTGCAAAGCTTTTATACATTTTCCCATAGAAAAAGTCTTTGAAAGTCGGGAAACACATCAGGTTCAGTTTTCGTTTTGGTCTGAAGAGATTTTTCCTGTTGTGTTCGACGATATTACCTAATAAACAATCACGGTCCAAAACAACATTCTTTGGTGTTTTCTGTGGAGCACCTCATAATTATGTGAATGATTTATGATTGGCCGGAATAGCGCATCTTCACCCTCATACTCGCCGCGCCGCCGCCATGTTTGAAAAAAAAATCTCCACAGTTTGCGATCTTACCGACGTCATCGATATTTAGTAGGTCGAGAGATAACGTAACGCCATCTCTGACAACGCCAAGACAAGATACTGTCGCCGTGAAGACACTAGAGGGTGGTGTTTGGGGCTGAATGGCAAGGCAGGCTCGTCGGTGAGGGAGAGGGGGCGGGCTTGGAATTGTTGTCGTTATTAGATCCCTTATGGGCAACTTTCCCCTCAATTGCCCTTACTGTCTGGTATGAGGAAAACGTATCCTTATTGGATCGCCTTGATCAAAGAGATTCAGGGTTGTACGTACTGTTGGGGTTCTTTTGCCAAGTGTGTGGTCATTGACCAGTGAAATAACGGTCTCAGAGCACACACACACACACACAAACACACTCACACACACAATCGCCATCTCTCTCTCTCTCTCTCTCTCTCTCTCTCTCTCTCTCTCTCTCTCTCTCTCTCTCTCTCTCTCTCTATGGCAGCAGGCAACTTCCAGACAGCAATGAAGCCCATGCCACGCCACATAAGCAACAAGGCATGGAAGACGATATTAGATTGCATGGCGTGTGATTATTCAGCATGGAGTTTCATCAGGAGTCTGCTATATCTGAACAGTACCCGCGCGATGCACTCATCTCTCACGCTATATGCATGGCGTTCTCTAGGCGTGATCTTGCATACATGTACACTATACAGAAAAGTTGGTAGGTATAGAAAGAGAAATGCATGCTGGTGGCCTTAATAACATACGATGCTAATACATTTGCAGCCTGGTGGTATCCTTGCGATTAATGTTCTACAGCAGTAACTGCTGAAGTCACCGAGACAACACTTGTTCTTGACATTCTTTGTCTCTTCCTCGGGAGAAATGCAGTATAGACGTGACGCCATTACTCACACCATGACGTCCTTTCCTACTTTGGATTTTGACGTAAAAGATTTCACTTCGAAAGAGAGGGTCAAAAAGAGTATTGATTTTTTTTTATCGATATTGTATCTCTTTAACCCTTACGCTGCCAATCAAAACTTGCGTATGTGCATTCCTGACTGCCAGGGAATATTGGAGTTCGGGGTGTAATAATTCACAAAAAATTCTAGTTCCAAACTGGCAGTAGGTAGGTAAGTAAAACCTATGTTATTTTTAAGGGAAATTGAACCAAGAATCTGTTTTTAGTGTCTAATCATGGAAATAATAATTAGTTTGGCTTATAATGATGTTTAAATATGAACTTTTGAAAAATCAGCCCGGCGCATCTTCCGGTGCCTGTGGATCAAACACAGATGGCTGTTTTGCTCGCTCCAAGAAAGGATTATAATCACTATCATCTACCTGTTTGCAACGAATCGTCCGAAAGAAGATCTCCCCCTTCCCCTGTCAGTATCCATAGTCATTTGCACCCCCTGTAGCGTCAGTCCGGCTTTGTTTTTCCCTACCGTGGCCCGGTCGACTTCCACCGTTTGCCATTTTGACGAGTCGAGATTTCTCTCCCCTATCCTGTCGCCAAGGCCGAAAATAGCCTTCAGACGCAAAACCGCGTCACCATTTATGTTTATTCATGAGAATGAGGTATCCTACCAAGCCATTGGCTGCTATTTTTGTGTCAGCAGTGACATCGCACTTCTGGAAAATCCCGGAACCGTCAAGACGGGTAAACCCGTCCTAAGGCGCTGCGGCTGCACAAGCGCAGGACGGGTATACCCGTCCTGAGGCAGGCAAGTGACACTTGCGTTACGTCTCACGGCTTATGCATTGCCTTATGAGATTTGCTTATGAAATCGCGGTCACACTCTTATGAAATTTTATAACGCGGTTCAAGATTACCACTTCCACCTACTCACTCGCTCGTGAAAATGGCCGATTTCGAAGAAGAAACTATAGTCTCGGCTCGCTCTAAATAACAATGACCGCGACTTCTTGTAATTCCTTCGTGTGACGTCGAAGCCTCTTACGCCATAATGTGACGTCTTCAAGACATAACCCTGACTTTTCTTCCTGATTACTGCGATAGTGAGACTTCCTATCTTCCGACGTTGTGTCGATTATATGAGTTATTTCTAATATGCTGACTGTTAGCAAATGATAACAGGCATGTCGAGAAAAAAGATATCAAGCATGAGCCTTTTAGCCGTTTGTGAGACATGACTGTTATCATTTGCTAACAGTCCGCATATTAGAAATAACGGTTTTATTACCGTTTAATTCGACCAAAACACATTTCGAAGCGACCCCGCGAATTAGACAGAACAGCCATAAAATTGGAACTTGAGCGCTCCTACCTGATTATGCCTGTCAGTCAAAGAATTCTCGTGACCTGGGTCAGCCAATCAGAGTAATACTCCTGACGTGATGAATATTCACAAATCAAATGCGTTTGACACACAACAATCTCACAAGATAAACCATGTTCAACATGCGTTTCGGTTGCTTCGCTTTTCTTGTTGAATAGAGAGCGACAGATTTAGAACCGACTCAAGACGGATGGGAAATGACGTAACGCGAATGACGCAATTTCACTTGATTTTCCGAACTTAGATAATTTAGATTTCAAGTGAGCGGGTCGGCATTTCACACTCAGAGGATGGGCGGTACCTTGCTGTTCCGTAAAGCACCCACCGACAAAAGTCGCTTATCGGTATTTTTGTAGATAAAGAGCGTATTATCTGACAGCATTTGAAGTGTCATTCTGAAGAATAAATCACGCTGATATTGTTGATTTAAATTTTTAATTTGTTTTGTCAATTTTTAGCTTGATATTAATGATAAACAAAAAGGGTCCCTGCCTGAACGTTATAACATTTAACAGGTCACCTAGAATCCGTCCTGATTGGTCAAAAAGCCATATGGGGCACTGAATTGGTAATAAAAGACATATTATGATGAGAGAGAGAGAGAGAGAGACAGAGACAGAGACAGAGAGACAGAGACAGAGAGACAGAGACAGAGAGACAGAGAGACAGAGAGAGAGACGGTCCGGTATTCACAAAAAGTTACGGACCGGACGATTTTCAGAGTAAACTTTTTCAAAAACTATTCTTGGCAATGTGGGTTATTTTCGATCCATCAAGTTTCCAGCGTTTGCGTACGCGTTATTCTTCGTAAGAATCGAAGATGCTGACTTTTGTTAGAGGATCGCTGCACCTTGGGCGTTTCTGTAGCTGTCACTTGAGGTATTAATGACACTGCGAATTCTCTGGCGTTTCGATCTAGTTGTCTGACAGTTCGATCGAAAATTCTCTAACTTTTTCCAAATAGCATAGGGGAAGGGCCCCTAATATGGACCACTTTTTGTTTATTGCTGATAACTAGCTTGTTTTCTTGCGAAGAAGTTTCATTTTGTGGTTGGTAGTCCTTCTCTCTTAGTTTAACCGTTAGGCATAATTAGAGTGAAATAGCTTTGATAGACCTTCAGCAAAAATTAAATACAGAAAAAAATCACAAATGGTCCATATTAGGAGCCTGAGCGCCCAATATGGACCAGTGAAGCGGCCTTCACGAATCACTGTAAAAAGCCCCCTATACTTCAAAATAACATGATACAACTTAGTGTGCAAGTCAGACTAATTCAAATATGCTTTAGATTTAGCTGTTTTGGGTTGATGAGAGCATTCTTTTGAAGCACACCAGGAAACTGAAGAAGCTTATCAAAAACTGAGTGAAAATAAGTGAAATTATCAACTTCCACAATAAAAAGACTATTTGTTATATATTTTTTTTTAATCTCGAGGGCTAGTTATAGGTTATTTTCAGCAAGCTTCTTAATGAATTAATTGAAATTGCCTTTAGTTTTTATTTTCTTCGATTTGTTGAAGGTGGCCCATATTAGGGGACTCACACATACTTTGAGGTTTTGCTATTATTTTTTGTTTGCAGTAGAAACTCGGGGTACACACTGTTAAAATGTAACAAATACTGTCTGAGCTGTCAGATATAGCCATTTTTGTGTTATGAAAGCTTTGGCTGTGGACAGAAACGAGTCCGTTTTAGGCGGCAAATTTAGAGTGAACCCTGCCAAAAGTGAAAAAAAGAGAAAAAGCCTAACGGTTTTGAGGTTTGTGTTTCTGCAACTGTTTTGACATGTGCAACTTATCCAGAGAGGGTGAATAAAGCGAATGAAATTGTTTTGAGCGCTCTAGCGCCGTTAGTTTGTCAGAACAGGAGGTGGTCCATATTAGGAGCCGGTCCATATTAGGAGCCTTTCCCCTACTTTGACTTTTTTGTGAATCAATATTGTAGTTTGGCGTGCCGTGCCAAGAATAGTGTTCTTCTGTCTAGAACTATCATTACTCTTAGCTATCAAGGCAAGGAATCACTTAAAGGTACCATACTCTACCCATAAGCGATGACAATATTGGACAGATAAAACTTCACTATCACAGATCATTTTAACATTCTGTCTTTTCAACTTGGAATTTGCAAAAATGCCACAAGGCAATCGGTTGAAGTGACTAAAGCATAGAGTTCTTAAAGGCACAGTAAGCCTCCCGTAAACCATCACAGATACTGCCAGGCTTTTACACAGTACAAACACCCTTCCATTTGAACGCTCACCAAACGGGAACATCCTAGGTGCCCTACGTAAAGAGCGAGCAATTTTCAAAGAATTAATTTTGCGGAGAGAGTGTCGGAGACAATCGGACAGTGGTGCGTTTTGACGCTAGACCTAACTTTTAAAATCTAAATAATAAATTGACGTATTGTAAGAGGCATTGGGAATGTCCTTGAAACGTCATTCAAGTTTTTAACACGGTGACAGTAAGAATTATCCTTATTGGCTCGTAACATTACGGAGGCAGTACTCGTGGGTTGAGAATACCCAGATTCCGTATTACAGATGCATACGTAGATTGTCCAGTACATACCGTATAAACAAAAATCATCAGAAAAGAACCAACACAAATCCCCAGGTCTGTGCACAGAGAGGAACACAGCAGCACGGTAGTCTCGTCGTCTCCGCTTGATAGTTCAAAAGCCTAAGCTAGAAACACAATTATTTCAACACTTCGGTGCTAACAGCTAGTGGCATAGAAGTATGAATTCAAACCAATACCAAATCTTAAAGAAAACGATAACAACAGGGGGGAAAAGAAAAGAAAAAGAACAGGGATTGTTTGATGTTACAGTCGGCGAAAACACCGAAGCATTTGTCAAATCACCTCAAACGAAACGTTATCGTCATTATTTTCGGCAGATCAGCCGACCTTTTTCTCATATTGGGGGCAAGATTACGAAAACGAGTGCCTTAAACGTTTGGACCATTGCCAAAACGTTTGTGACCCTCTCGGCACATTTGCCGAAGAAAGCAAATTCTAGCATATTATCTCTTGGAAGGATCTTCAGCAATAGATTTTCTACCAAGAACAAAGTAACAATGAAAATGTACTCGCCAGAAACAAGCAGCAACGCGAACAATCAAAGAGGACCAGGGTTTCGACGATAAAGTCCTCATTTTCGGCCGTCCAAAATCTTTGAATCAGCAGTAAACTGTCCCTGAAAAGATACAGACCCGAACCCGGATCATAAGTCCCCCCCCCCCCCCCCAAAGAACCCCCCCCCCCACAAAAAAAACCACAGCCCACACCCGCCCTACGCCCCCCCGCCCCCTGCACCGGGCATTCAGGTCAATGGTTGTTGGTATAAGTGGAATGCCACTCCAAGACAAATCGCTCCCCTATAAAGACCTTTTCGCCAGCACTCAGTGTGATTTATCGCTGACAAAGAAGTGAAAAGCTGCAGACGACACAATCCAAGTTATAGTATACTTTACCTCGTTTACTTGACATCGATCAAAACACCACAGTTCGTCATACTTTGGGAATCGATTTGACCTATCGTTTTCCATCGATTAACCTTTTCATGTACACCTCCTTCTACATCTCCATAGACCTGTCAAAGTCGTGATAAGGTGTCACGAGATGTTCGGAGTATATTCGTCGCGATTTTGTTTTCAAAGGTGTCCTGTTCTTTATTCAGCCCCTGTCCTAAATTACCCCCCGCGGGTTAGGGGGAGTCCCATATTGGTTGGGACTAGAAAGAATTTACCCGATGCTACCCAGCATGTCGTAAGAGGCGACTAACGGTTCTGTTTCTTCTCTTCTTTTGTCTTATTTCTGCCTTACCAGTCCTTTCACCTATATTTCCTTCCAAGAAAACTCTCCCTACTATTCCCTGCAGTTTTCCAATTCTTTTCTTGTTGTCTTATTTCTACCTGACTGGATCCATCACCTTTATTTCACTTAACAAAAGTCTTCTTTTCCACATCCTTATTTCTCTGCACCCCGCATGTCGTATGAGGCGACTAACGGATTCCGTTTCTCCTTTTACCCTTGTTAAGTGGTTCTTGTATAGAATATAGTCAATGTTTGTAAAGATTTTAGTCAAGCAGTATGTAAGAAATGTTTAGTCCTTTGTAAGTACTGGAAACTTGCATTCTCCCAGTAAGGTCATATATTGTACTACGTTGCAAGCCCCTGGAGCAATTTTTGGCTCACGTAAGTGTAGCCTATGCGATCGTAACTTTGTCTGTCTGTGCGTGCGTGCGTGCGTGCGTATGTGCGTATGTGCGTGCGTGCGTGTGTATGTCTGTGGTAGAAACTCTAACATTTGAAGACGTCACATTACATTGACGTCACATTATGACGTAAGAGGGTTAGACGTCACGCGAAGGAAGTACTGAAAGTCTCGGTCATTATTATTTTGAGCGGGCCGAGACTAGTTGGCAGTCGTGTCCCTGTAAGTAGGCTACATGCAGACAGACAGATCTAGATCTAGTGTCTCGCTTTCTTGCACAGTTTCACCTATGCTCTTTCTCTGTGTGTGTGTGTGTGTGTGTGTGTGTGTGTGTGTGTGTGTGTGTGTGTGTGTGTGTGTGTGTGTGTGTGTGTGTGTGTGTGTGTGTATGTGTGACGGAGTGATTGAGTTTGTGTTACTGTTTGTCGATTTCTTACGTGAGCCTTGATGGCTTCGCCTCTTGTTTGATTTATTGCTTTTGTGAACAAGAAACACTTAACAAGTGGCTCTATCCCATCTCCCCCCCCCCCCTTTCCCCTATCCCATCTCCCCCCTTTCCCTCGTCGCGATATAACCTTCGTGGTTGAAAACGACGTTAAACACCAAATAAAGAAAATGTCCTAAATTGTCATTTAAGTGTAAATGCACTGGGTTTTGACTAAATGCACTGGGTTTTGACTAAGTTTTGACTAAATGTTTTAACATAGACGGGGGGAATCGAGACGAGGGTGGTGGTGTATGTGTGTTTGTGTGTATGTATGTGTGTGTGTGTGTGTGTGTGTGTGTGTGTGTGTGTGTGTGGGTGTGTGTGTGTGTGTGTGTGTGTGTGTGTGTGTGTGTGTGTGGAGCGATTCAGAGAAAACTACTGGACCAATCTTCATGCAATCTTTCATGAGAGTTCGTGGGTACAATATCCCCAAACGCTTTTTTAATTTTTTCGATTAATGTCCTTGATGACGTAATATCCGGCTTTTTGTGAAAGTTGAGGCAGCACTGTCAAGCCCTCAATTTTGAACCAAATTGGTTGAAATTTTGGTGAAGTAATCTTCGACAAAGCCCGGACTATGGTATTGCATTTCAGCTTAGAGGCTTAAAAACTACTTAATTAGTTTGCTCATTAAAGTTGTCATTAAAATCGAATCTTCGCTCACAGATTTAAAAAGGATTGCATCGTATTCCTCAATTTCTCCTGAATTCAAAAGTATATATATATGTCTTGTTTACTCTAAAAAATGTTCTCAGAATAACAGAAAATAGGTTAAGTAAGTCCGTCGCGATATAACCTTGAACGGTTGAAAACGACGTTAAACGCCAAATAAAGAAAGGTTAAGTAAGTACTGCGTTTCCACGCTACCCGGAGACGAGCGTGACCCGTCTATATTTTGGAGTGTGGTTAGTCGAAACTATCTTAAATATAGTCTCGGCGATGACTGTTTATTGTGTTTATCTGTTACTTTAATGCTGACAGCTTGACTAAATGTTTTTATATCGCTTCACGCGACTTGTTGTTTTTGTATCGCTTTCTGTTTAAGTCCGTGGTAATGATCGAAAGCAACCATGGACGTGAAGTACTGTGAGTGTGTGTGTGTGTGTGTGTGTGTGTGTGTGTGTGTGTGTGTGTGTGTGTGTGTGTGTGTGTGTGTGTGTGTGAGTGTGTGTGTGTGTTTGTGTGTGTGTGTATGTGTGTGTGTGGGTGTGTATGGTACATATGGTGTTTGTTTTTTCTCTTTCTTTCTTTCTTGGTTTTTCCTTTCATTTCTGTCTTTCTTGCTTTTTATGGTTCAGTCGAGAGGGAGAACACCATTTTAGAATGATAGGGAGTGCTACTTGTGAACACGTTCTGCTTGTAAACGATTTAAAGGAAAGATCATAACTTGACAGACACACAGGAAAGACACATTTACAGTAATAGAACAACGAAGTGCATATTTACACAAGCTCGGGGATACGTTTTTCTTATTTCGGATTCATTTTCGGATTAACGAGGTAGTTTATTCAATCCACTCTAGATTCCACACAACAAATGTGTTGCACAGGGGAAGTCCAATTTGATAGGAAGCTCTCTCGGGGAAGTTACGCAAAACCTGGAAACCTCATTTGTTGATTTCAACGGGTTACTTGGTCTGCTCAGTTCCAAGGTTCGAATGTCAAAGAATGTATTTGAGCTCTTAAAATGTCAAGATTCCAATTTTACTTGCATATTTTCTTTTTTTCGCGAAATAACACGAACGACTATGATCACGCCGTCTTCAGGTTACTTGTCAAAATGAATGAATGTCACAAGACGTCATAAAGCCACCGTAATTTGAGTAAAAAGCGTAATGTATTGTGGTGTTGAACCCCAACAATGGCTTTCACAAAATGATCCAATATGAAATTGCTTATCCCCAAATATGCCTTTCTCCGAATTGGGAAATAAAAGGACAAGAAAACAACTGACACGCACAATTTTCATTTCAATCATCTTGTGAAATGGATCCTGCAAAGTCGGTAAACGTTCAGCTAGGATGGAAGGTATTTGAGTGCGGGAGAAAATGAGCGGGGCAAATAAGACAGGAAGTATATTACACCAGGACAAACTCTAGACGTTTTCGAAAGGTCACAAACATCCTACCGGAGCTTTACTTTGTGAAAATAAAAGTTGATTAAACCCTAAAACTTGGAAAGTTTATCTGGTGCAAACACACACAAAAAGAACACCAAGGCAATTTCAATACATCGACAAGGTTTAAACTCTTGCCAACTGTGCCCTCGCTCTAAACACCCTCAAAGGAAATTCAATGGATAAGATAGAAGAGCTGATTCTCACGAGGGTTCACAATGATGCAACGTCGTTCCATCTTCTATTCAAAACGTGCAATGTCTCGGAAGTCATAGGGTCGATTGCTTTACACCCAATAACTCCCGGAATCATGGAAGAGAAAGGGGAAAATCGTTAATTACTTGTGTTTTTATCCTGTGCTTTTGGAACACATTTTTCTCTTGTTTTCTTTAAAATAAGGATTTGACCAGTTCGGTGGTGAGTGACACCCTGTTTACTGTATTCGAAATAGAACGTAACTGTGACAAGACTTTCCCAAACCAGTAGCATAAAACGGGGAAAAAGCGTGTATGAGTTATCAACCCAGCAACTGCCGGCTGCTGAGGTGGTAGTTTTCTCGTGTATGAAATCGACTCTCAAAAACTCAGAAGTATCTTTTCAAATTGAATGTTATATACCAGAGTGTGATCCGAGATATATCCTTTCCTGTGTAAGAACTCTTCTATCGCAAAACTCAGAAATGTCTTTTCAAATCAATTGTTATAGCAGAATGTGATATAACAAAAAAACTCTCTTCCGTTCGCCAGTCAGTATTTCTTCAGTGACACAAGTTAATAGAATCCCCCCTCCCGCTTTGAGATACACGTTTCCATTAGTGTCAATGTCTCCAGTTACTGCCGAATTATTGCACCGACGTTTTGAAATGATTTTCAGTATAGCATCGGGTTCAAGTTATCTATTTATGTCTCTCACATTACTGCCAAATAACACTGGCACCAAAACTTGAACGACAGCTTTGAAAGGATTTTTGATATCACGTCAGTGGCAAATTGTCCATTAGTTTTCAACGTATCCAGTTACGCCGAATAGCCCTTGCACCAAAAGTGAACGAGAGCTTCAACATGATTGAACTTATTTACGCAGTCGACTGCATTGGAACAGTGGTGGCTCTCTTTGGAAGAGCGGAGTTCCCGTAATTTGTCGTCTGGCAAGAGTGTCGACGGCGCATTTTGTAAGAGGGGTTAACTATCCCTTTCACCGACGTTTGGACGCTGCGTTCAAACATAGTTCTTGACGTTTGAAGACAAACAATGCTTGACCTTGGGGCACCACAAGTTGGACGTTCAAAGACAAACAATTTTAACGTTTACAGACACTCGGTTTTCTGCCTCACTCAAACATACTAAACTAGGTTCGCTTGAGAATTGTGCATCCATAAAAAAATATAGTACATATGTACCAGCAGTTGAAAATCATACCAGAACTTGCTCTCTTGAACTTTATGCCGACACGTTGGCAATACAGATTGTGAAGAGAAATTTGGTGCAGATGCTCGAAAGAAGGATTTCACAATACCAAATAGAAAGTAAGCTAGTGCCACCGGATTAAATGTAGGACAATGATTTTTTCAAGTTTATGAATACAAGAACACCAGTGGATATAGCGTGTGCGACAATTCTACTTTTCACTCGAAAACTAGGTTGCAGGTCCTGTACATTGGACTATATTAAGCATTTCTTTTTTCAGTGTATAAAAAAACCGTTATCTTTCGGTAGATGGTGTATGTAGAGTTAATAAGAACTTTGATATCAATATAGTATCGAATGTAGAAACAGCCTGGCTGGGCGTCCCACCAACGCAAAAATATACCCCTACAGGCAGTAAAATATATGAACCTTTTGATAATCATTGCTAATGTGCATTGGTAAATACCGATACGGTAAACCAAGGAATATTTGTTATTTTTACATTTAGTCAAGTTTTGACTAAATGTTTTAACATAGAGGGGGGAATCGAGACGAGGGTCGTGGTGTATGTGTGTGTGTCTGTCTGTGTGTGTGTGTAGAGCGATTCAGAGTAAACTACTGGGCCGATCTTTATGAAATTTGACATAAGAGTTCCTGGGTATGATATCCCCGGACATTTTTTTCATTTTTTCGATAACTACCTTTGATAACGTCATATCCGGCTTTTTGTAAAAGTTGAGGCGGCACTGTCACACCCTTATTTTTCAATCAAATTGATTGAAATTTTGGCAAAGCAATCTTCGACGAAGCCCGGGGTTTGGTATTGCATTTCAGCTTGGTGGCTTAAAAACTAATGAGTGAGTTTGGTCATTAAAAATCGGATACTTGTAATTAAACAATTTTTTTTATTAAACGATCCAAAAACAATTTCATCTTATTCTTCGTCATTTTCTGATTCCAAAAACATATACATATGTTATATTTGGATTAAAAACAAGCTCTGAAAATTACAAATATAAAAATTATGATCAAAATTAAATTTTCGAACTCGTTTTAAAAACTAGTTCATCTTATTCCTTGTCGGTTCCCGATTCCAAAAACATATAGATATGATATGTTTGGATTAAAAACACGCTCAGAAAGTTAAAACGAAGAGAGGTACAGTAATGCCTGCTATGAAGCACAGCGCATTCGCTACCTCGCCAAACAGGCTCGTCACTTTCACTGCCTTTTGCACTAGCGGCGGACTACGTTCAGTTTCATTCTGTGAGTTCCACAGCTTGACTAAATGTAGTAATTTCGCCTTACGCGACTTGTTTTCATTTGGAATTAAGACTCAGACAGTTAGATTGTATACATTTGATTCAGAAAAAAAGACCAATGAAGAAGGATGCTTCCCGCCAAAACAAAAGAAGAAAATAAACAAAATGAATGGCAAAACAATAAGGGTTGAAGCAGCCTGCATGCAACTGATGTAAAAAAAAATAAATAAATAAATCATTAAAATAAAAATTGGAGGTGCGGCTGACATCTGGAGGGTTTACAATGTTCTCCGTTCCTTATACGAAAATCAGGCTGCTTGTACTTTAAAGACTGAGGCAAGAAAAAGGAGGGCTCTTTCGCTAAGACGCCTGCAAGAATGTTCAGCACGAACTGACGGTAGCCTGTTTTGGTCTTGATTGTCTTTGCGTGACACAACATTGTTTGGGAGGGGGGGGGGGGGGGGGAAGAAGCGAGATTCCGGAAACAGTGTGTTTTAGGTGAAATAGCGCTATAGCAACTGGAATGTTTTGTCGCGGACACTGTTTGGATGCCAAGTAAAAGGTACTATCCTTCTCATGCATGCATGTACACGATCATGGTCATCGCCACACATCTTTCCACCTGGGCTGTTGGAGTCGAAAAAGGTTTTGGTTTAAACAAAACTGTATTCAGTTTTACTATCATGACATACAATATATGGCACAGGGGATCCGAACTCAAGCATATTGCTTATATTACCGAACAATGTTTTCCTACCACCTGTCCACATACTAAATATTAATAGCATTCTGAACAGAGCAGATTTTTTTTCTCTCTGAATTGATTTAAAAGATGGACTTTAAGATTGTGTCCGTTGTGAACGTAATTCAACACAAACCCCGCCCTGCTAAGACAGCAGCAGATCAACAGTTGATCTTTGGCGTGTGCTTAAATTTTTGTTTGTTTTTTTGCTTAACGCCCAGCCGACCACGAAGGGCCATATCAGGGCGGTGCTGCTTTGACATATAACGTGCGCCACACACAAGACAGAAGTCGCAGCACAGGCGTCATGTCTCACCCAGTCACATTATTCTGACACCGGACCAACCAGTCCTAGCACTAACCCCATAATGCCAGACGCCAGGCGGAGCAGCCACCAGATTGCAAATTTTAAAGTCTTAGGTATGACCTGGCCGGGGTTCGAACCCACGACCTCCCGATCACGGGGCGGTCGCCTTACCACTAGGCCAACCGTGCCGGTATGTGCTTAAATTGAAGGATGATCTTATAAATACCGTGATAAAGCTCGGACAGATCTGTGGTGGTCAATACTGTCGTCGTCCTGGAATTTTGGCGTAACTCGATTCTTGGCGATTTTGATGTTTTGTGCTTTAATCATTCTCAATGAGAAATATTCTCTAAAATACGATGGACAATACACGATTTAACATTCTTTTATCTTTCTATTGAGTACTCATACCAGGTACAAAAATAAACACTATTTCATAATACAAATAATCAGTTTTGGCCTTCTGCTAAAAAAGCTGTCTAAAATGAGTTACGCCAGAATTCCATGACGACGTCGATACGTGTACTTACAGGAGAAGGACGGTACCTTTAAGCGACTGGACTCGGAGTTTGGTTTGAACTTAGGTCCTTGTCTACATTTGTATACATAAATAGACATTTGACCATTTAAATGCTGAGTCTATTCCCTACAAATATCAAAAATACACCCCACTTCGATCAAGAAGGACGAAGCCAGGGTAGCCGTTTAAAAATTCATTATAGTATTGCAGCATAGTAGGATATCTGTTTTGGGCAAAGGACGATGGCAAAACTCCTCTTGAATACCGTGCATTTCGTTAGTTTAAAAAACATCGTGGACAGCGCTATAATACCCAGTGTCCAACAGTTACTGTTGCTGTGATTGTGTGGGTGTAGCTGTCAGCATATTGACATGAATGTGATTGGTCGATATTTTTAGGCAAAGCACATGTTCTCAGCAAACAGAAAACAAAATATTGGAAGTGTGTCACACTACCCAAACATAAAAACTTTTTATTTTAAATTTTTTTTACATATTATATTTTTGTTCTATAACTTTTTCCCCATCGTTCATTCATTCTCTGACATACCTTTTTATCAAAATGTAACCATAGGATTATTGAGAGAAAAAACATTGTAGACGACCACTTTTAATCTCACCTACCAAGTGCAACTATCTTTCGCGTTTGTGTAACAAAATTGTCGCTGATATAAGATAGGAAGCGGGGTGCTGGTGTTAGTATGGTTGCGTTCACCAAGATTGGACCACAAACCCTGAGGCGAAAGTGTTTGAGGAAATATATTGAGCTCAGAAGAGTGGCAAGGGATTGCTAGCAAGCTGTTGGTGCAGCAATGTTGTCACGTGATGGAACTAAGATTGTTAGTAACGCCAAATGATACAGTAAAACGGATACAGTATAACCACCACCTAAACTAATCTGAGAAAATCATGTATTAAAATAGAGGTACATTTACAGACATTTTGAACAGAACGTCTTAAGAAGAAACATTATAAATGTAGAGAAGTCTTAAAATGATATTTTTAAAGAAGAGGGGGTGGCACTAAAGTTATCAGCGACAAGCATTACAGCACAACAAAAAGCTGACGAGACAAAAACATTTCTGCCACGCGCACCAACGAGAAGTTAGCGTGATCGGGAAACAAAATCATGTGATGTTGAAATTGAACCAAGCTTCCTCCAGCGCGAAAGAGCCAAGACCTATGCTGACCGAGACTACCGGTGACTGAGAGGGTCTTGGAACCGAGATTGATGAATGTCTGATAAATGCTTCTCAGTGTACCAGATGGAGAGAGAGGAACTGGTGACAATTGCCGCTTCGCACCCAATTGTATTCCAACACCATGCGACAGAGACGCCACCGATATTTGCAAGTCAAATTCTAGACTTTCCTGAAAACTGGAAACGATACTGTGATATTGCTGTGTCTGGTTGTGAACCGAGTGGCAGAGAGCAGATACCCGTCGGTCTAATGGGAAACATCGGCGTTTGGAGCGTGCGGTTTTACTTTTTCTGTTTACGAGTATCACTTTGTTTCTGTGGGTTTGTTTGTGTGTGTTCTGTTGTGTTTTGTTTTTGAGAGAGAGAGTGTGTGTGTGTGTGTGTGTGTGTGTGTGTGTGTGTGTGTGTGTGTGTGTGTGTGTGTGTGTGTGTGTGTGTGTGTGTTAACTGATTACGGTCTATTCCTGCAAATAGACAGTTTAGTCAAGGGACATTACTCCTTGAAAACTCTAGATCAAAGATGGCCGCAAATGAAACACGTGCACTGTAGAAAGAACCTTTCACCTCATTTATCTGTAAGTTCTGTTCTATGCAATTAAGCTACCTCATAATTCAATCATAGTGTTGTTCATAGTCACAAGCTTCTGTCCATGCGCAGTATCTTTATCTTTACACATTTAGCTGAGTCATAATCGTACGTCAATAGTCAGTTCCATGTTGCCTAATGCTATTAGTCATTACTAAGTCAACATAGTTCATTTCCTTTCTTTGATTGCAGAACCGTGGTCATTGTTTGAATAAAGATTATTTGAACAAAGAGACAGCGTTCTTATCGATGACCACGGTTAGATAAATGAGGTGAAAGGTTCTTTCTACAGTGCACGTGTTTCATTTGCGGCCATCTTTGATCTAGAGTTTTCAAAGAGTAATATCCCTTGACTAAACTGTCTATTTGCAGGAATAGATCGTAATCAGTTATGTATGTGTGTATGTGTGTGTGTGTGTGTATGTGTATGTGTGTGTGTGTGTGTTTGGTTGGTTGGTTAGTGAGGGGTGTTTTTTACGGATTGTGCTTGTTCTTTTAATTAAAACACTCTCTGTTTGTGTGTGTTTTTGTTTGTTTGTTGTATTTTCTTTTCTTATTGTGTCTACGTCCAGAAGGACTGAATTCAAGTCAGTATTGTAAGAATGATTAGATTTCCACTGTTTGTTTATCAGTTACATGTGTTTTTGTTTGCTTGAATATGAAGCTAACATGTTAAGAACAAGTCAGCTCAGGCACGCAAATTGACATACAGACATGACAGAAACTGCGACTATTGTGCTTTTTTCTGTTCAAGATTTCAATTTTATTCCACAGAAAACAAAGCTAATTAGGAATACAAAATAAATGCTCTTCTGTCAAAATCGTCTGCTGCACCGATCGGAGTCACAGTGTGTGTGTGTGTGTGTGTGTGTGTGTGTGTGTGTGTGTGTGTGTGTGTGTGTGTGTTTGCGTGCATGTGCTTGCGTGCGCGCGCTTGTGTGTGTGTGTGTGTGTGCTTCTCTATGTGTATGTGCTTCTGTGTGTCTCCATGCTTTTTTTCTTTGTCTTTTAATCTCTGGGACAGAAAACAAAGCTTATTATAATTGTTAAATCACCGTTGTTTTGGTGTCAGAATCGTCTGCTGCGCTTTACAAATGACGAACCTCGGTCTTATCGCACTACAAGTGAGACAAACTTAATTAACCAACACAAGTTCTAGCACTGGTGGAAATAAATGCCCACGCTTTTCTGTTATCTGCACTCCACAAAGAAGCCAGGGGAAAGTTTATTACTGTATGCACTAAATATCGGCCTGTTTTTTTTTCTTAATCCCTTCGAGATAACAAGGCTAATAACGCGAGAAATAAAACGGGGAAAAAACTAAGGACACAAACACTCTAATTTTATTAATTTTATTAAACACAGACATATTACAGGATTTATCACTGTTGAGAATGTTATCATGAAAGACAAGTAAAAGCATGAAGAACTCCCAACAAAAACTGTTTGTTTACATTAAATCGCCTTTCTGCTGTCAAAATCGTCTGCGCATGATATTAAAATATAATGATCAATTGATAATTTAAAAGCATGTATGTTATTTGAGACATACTCCCAGAAAAAGTTTTACTTGTTGTAAGAAATGATACATATCATTCAAGTAGTTTGGTTTTGACTCATGGTTTAAGATGGCAATTAACCGCCACTTTTGCATCCAACTCCTTGTCAACCGGATTCTCTATCAAGCTTCTGCTGCGGGGTACGAAAAACGGTGTACAACACACACACACACACACACACACACACACACACACACACACACACACACACACACACACACACACAACATACACACACACACACACATCCACACTCACACTGATACACACACACACAGACACACACACACACACACACATATCCACACTCACACTGATACACACAGACACAGACACAGACACAGACAGACACACACAAACCACCTTCGTCAGGATTTCTCGTCTAATGGAATACATACAGTCAAAACTTGACTATATGCAAATAGCAACCCGCAGTTGAGCACAAACACTGCGTTCAAATCGCAGTGAAACACATCGACACATTAAGATTAAAAGTCGGACGAAAACAAAGCCTTCATTTCGACCGAACGTTTTCATAGTAGGAGAAGGACCGTGTTAAACTTTCCAAGATTGTCACTTTGATGTTTGTTTCTGCAAATTGGTCGAAAGCAATTAATCCGTTCTCCATCCACGATTACACTGAACAGGGCTTAATCTGGATCAGTCCTCAGGGGTTTGAAGACCGAGAGTTAACAGAGCCGTGTAGAGATGTGTGAGATTGTGCGAGGAATACGGAGGTGGCTTGGCACTGTATAATTATAAAAGGAAAGTGTATGCGCGCGCATGTGTGTGTGTTTCAATGGAAGGCAAATATTGCCAATATTTCACCGTGACGTGAAATTAAACGATGGTATCATCTTTATCCAGCAAACACACAACGTGAATACAACGTTGCGCTGAATGTGAATTATTGGTGTCTTAAAGGCTGCCATATTCGTAGCGTTCATTAATTAATTCATATTGTTTACATGTGCCAATAATGTTATAAAACTGTACCTAAGGGGAAATAATAACGATTGGCTGTAGCTTTCCAACACAGAAAAAAATTATTTCAGTATTGCAAAGTGGTGTTGATAGCGTCCAATATAAACAGAACAGTCTCAAACTGAAAGTGGATGTTTTTCGGAAATTGCGCAGGCGGAAATATACGATCTCTCACAGCACATATTCGCAGGAATAAGGCCACAGGCTTCAGCTGACAATGCAAGCTACAAGTACATCTAATTTTCTAATAGGCCTATGTAATCACGTGTCCAGCAAAACTTTGGCGAGTTCAGTATCCCCTTTGTACTTGGTTCTCAATTTGAAGCGATGGGCCTCTGACGAAAACAATCTTTCTTTCAGCGCGACCCAGCGCTGGTGCTGCGTGGTGTTGAAGCAAGGAGTCCACTTTCTCTTCTCAGCAGATTTAGTGGCCTTGACAGCTTTAGACGGGTTTACTTCTATCTTTTTTGCCATTGTCCACAACCGCGCTTTGACTGTCTCCGACGCCATCTTTGGTTTACGAAACGTCACGAAGTGACGTCAACGGTCTAAAAATAGCCCAAGTCCTGGAGAACTGTTGCTAAACAATGCAATAAAGAATTAATTATTTCTCGTAATTGGTAAGGACTTCAAACCTAAAACTTTGCAGGAAGCTTAATTTATACATCCCCGCAACGATGGGAAAAGCCCTGGAAGTAATTAAACTAATTAAATAGGACTATGTCAGCCTTGAACAACGTTGTGAAATGTACGTCACATTTACGTGTATCCAACTAAAAAAACACAACGTAAAAGCAACGTTGCGTTATTGTGAACTGTTGCTGTGCTAACAACGTTGATTTAAAACGTGACTTTTACTTGCATAGCACGTTGCATGAAAATCATAATTATATTCCGAGACGCGGGTTACCCTGCAGAACGCAAAGAGGAAAACACGCGACTTCTCGGCGTTGGTTCTTGATTTGACTCAGTCACTGGATTTCTGGGACCAAGACATGTAATAGTATTTGACCGTGCTCGCGAATGCAATGCTTTTAATTGTGTCCTTTTCGGCGATTTGGGGCGTTGTTGACTGACGCTTCTGCTTGGGGGTAAAAGTTGGACCAAAAGTTAAACACACTTTACTGTGTTCATATCACTGACTACCACTTCAAGCCCGGTTTCTAAAAGTGCAAGGAAGTATCAGTGATAGCACATTGTAAAACGGATGAAAGAAATGGAAAATAGTCTGGGATTGTACATTACAAGTATTTTGATCACAATGCATGGCCCATGCAGTCCAGTAGAGGCCCACGAGGAGCTCTGGGGGCCGGCAATGTCTGTGCGGCGGACTGCGGACTTCGCCCTACAGACCGGATTAAAGCATGGCTGGGAACGCAGAAGAAGAAGAAGAAGAAGAAGAAAAAGATCACAGTGACTGTTGTCGCAGAAATGACCACAATTATTGTCAGCTTACAATGCGACAGCCTTTAGAAAGGCCTGGTTCTATGACTGACACTGACGGTCTAAACATAATTTACACGGTAGTTTGTTTGTTTGTTTGTTGAACGCCCAGCCGACCACGAAGGGCCATATCAGAGCGGTGCTGCTTTGGCATATAACGTGCGCCACACACAAGACAGAAGTCGCAGCACAGGCGTCATGTCTCACCCAGTCACATTATTCTGACAGCGGATCAACCAGTCCCAGCACTAACCCCATAATGCCAGACGCCAGGCGGAGCAGCCACTAGATTGCCAATTTTAAAGTCTTAGGTATGACCCGGCCAGGGTTCGAACCCAAGACCTCCCGATCACGAGGCGGACGCCTTACCACTAGGCCAACCTACACGGTAGTGGAGCTCAGGATCCTTTATAATCACGTTACTGTCACATCCCTTTTATTTTTTGTCATTTTCCCCACTCCTTTCCTGTTTAAAGTCATTCCAGTCATTTTGTTTCACTCCTTTCCATTTCAAAGTCATCCCAGTCGCATTAAAGATGGCCGGCAGACGTGACAATGAAGCCAGACCTATGGCGCCACCCCCCCCCCCCCCCCCCGCTTAATTCATTTACACATGTCTGTTTTAAACACCAGACGGCGCCACCATTTGAATTGACGTTTGGTTGAATTCCTTTTACAATGAATTGATTCCCACAATATACCTTGTTTTTGTGTGTGTGGCTTTGTTTTGTTTTTGGTCAAGTCAACTGTTTTCTGCTTTCTTATGCATCACATCAAGATTCCGTGTTTGTTCGAGATCCATTCTTATTTTGAAGTTGTAGTAAGTTTTATTTTATTTTTGTCCAGCTTCGTTGCTGCTTTCGCTCTCGGTGTTGTCGTAATATTTACATTTAGTAAAGTTTTCATTAAATGTTTAAACATAGACGGGGAATCAAGACGAGGGTGGTGGTGGTGGGGTCTGTGTGTGTGTGTGTGTGTGTGTGTGTGTGTGTGTGTGTGTTTGTGTGTAGAGCGATTCAGAGAAAACTACTGGACCGATCTTCATGAAACTTTATTAATGAAAACATAGGCTACAACAATCTACTGAAGACATGTGGAATTAGTTGCATTCATCACTTAAACTATTTACATTGCAAATCAGCACGGTTAACACATTCTCAGACACACATTTTTGTGGTATCTCTGTTCCTCAACCGGTAGCCACATTTGAAGAAATTCTCTTCATAAGAGCTTTCAGAAGAGCTTTTCAGTTGTGTATGAAGATACTAATTAAGGTTATAGGAGAACAAAAACTGGCAACGTCTGCCCAAACCAACTTGTGAGTCAGTCATAATCAAGCGCATCTGACCAATACGGAACGACAAAATAGTTGAAGAATGGCCAAACGCATTGTTGTTAGTGAAGAAGACATAACCGTGGTAAACAGCATGACAGAACTCTTGGCCTCTGGCCTTCAATGACGCAAAGTTATAGCATCAAGTCCTCTTCATAGATGAATATGAGGTAATCAGTGGAGAAAGTTGTTGTCATTATCAACGTCACTGTCGTCAGAGGACAGATCGTCATTCTCATCACTGGGGTCCGTCCCTGACTCCCCGTCCTGCTTGCCAGTACAGGCGTAGCACGTATACTTGATGTCCTGCACAGATAAAAGCAGTCTGCAATTGTTTGCAATTAAAGTTAAAGTTACTGTGCTTAACAATTTAAGATACACGCGGAGCCCCCAAGGGCTTTCAGTTATGCCATATGCATCTATCCATTCGCAGTTATTCCAAGAATCATTGACCTTCTTGCAGAAGTCGAAAACTGCATATTTGTGTAATTTTGCTTCAGTAATGCTGTGACCTGTAGTTAATATTTACACGCTCATTGTCTTCAATAATCTTCTCCCCAAATCCTGGGTAAAGAAATCAGGTCGCAGTAACTTTAGCGATTGTTAATGTCAATTAACTCAGTAACAAAAAAAACGTTTGCTTTTTCATTCAAAGCTAGGTCGCAGTAACTTTGGTTATTGTTAATGTCAATTTACTCCCTTTTTCATTCAAAGCTTATTGGCGGCTAACGTTCCAAACTCAAAAGAAACAAAAGAGGATACGTATTGGAACGTTAATAATAGACAAAATAAACATGCACATTGACCTAATTGAATTTGAAGCGGTTGAACGAACTGACAAAATAATAATGAGGTAATTAACAGATAAAGAACTATGTGTTTTGTTTTTTCCTGTTGATTGTCAAAGATCATTTGTTTGTCCACCCACTGCAAAGTCAGCAATGTGGACGAGCTTGTGAGTTGCTGTTGGATTAAATTTAATCTATAGATGCAGGGACGGGGCGGCGTGAGAGCACACGGGAACAAGAAACAGGTGTAAGGACAACAACAACATCAAACAAACAAAATTAGAACAAAATAAACTTACCTTTTCTTAATGTGTTTTTCTTGTTTTCTATCATAAACATCTTTCCGCAAAAATTGTTTCATGTATTCATACTATACATGACTCTATTTGACACAATGTACGCGGAAACTAGTTCCTGAGTCGACCGTAAAAGAGACAATGGTACAAGTAAGGGAGGCAATGGAATACATTGGAACCCCCCTTTTAAGACCCCCCAATTTAAGACTCCCTCCCTTTTAAGACCTAGTTTTCTCAGAGTTTTTGTTCAGAACCTCTGTAAATGTACCCCCCCCCCTCCCCATTTTAAGACCCCCTCCTTCTTAAGACCAGATGGTTTCCCATTTTTGGAGGTCTTAATATGGAGGTTCCATTGTATACGCAAATAAGATACGCAGTGACGGCGAATGTTTTCATGTCCTGGGATGAAAGACTGGGGCATCCTTACTGAATATTCATTCTGCCTGTCAAGGGCACATAATTCGACAACCAGGCTCAGGATCTAATACGCTGTTTATGATTGTCTCCAATGACAGTTAATTCGTGACATTTTCCATCAAAGATAAGGATGCATGACAATTACGTCTCGAAACTTCTTATTACATGACGTCAAGGTTTGACTACATGTTTTAACATAGGCTGGGAATCGAGCCGAGGGTTGTGGTGTATGTGTGTGTGTGTGTGCGTGTGTGCGGGTGTATAGAGCGATTCCGAGAAAACTACCTGACTGATCTTCATGAAACTTCACATGAGAGTTCCTGGGTACGATATCCCCGGACTTTTTTTCTCCATTTTTGTCGATAAATATCTTTGATGACGTCATATCCGGCTTTTAGTGAAAGTTGAGGCAGCACTGTCTCGCCCTCATTTGTTGACCAAATTGATTGACATTATGGTCAAGCAATCTTCGACTAAGTCCGGACTTTGGTATTGCATTTCAGCTTGGATGCTTAAAAATGAATGAATGAGTTTGGTCATTACAAATCAGAAAATTGTAATCAAAATTATGTTTGTATAAAACGATCTAAAAACAATTTCATCTTATCATCATTTCCTGATTCAAAAAATATATAACTATGTTATATTTGGATTAAAATCAAGCTAATAAAATAAAAAAAATATGAAAATAATGATTAAAATTAGATTTCCTAAATCGATTTAAAAACAATTTCATTTTATTCCTTGTCGGTTTCTGATTCCCAAAACATATAGATATGTTATGTTTGGATTAAAAACAAGCTCCAAAGTAAAAAAAAAATAGAGGTACAGAATAGCGTGCTATCCCGCTCAGCGCAACCACTACCGCGCTATACTGCCTTGTCAAGTTTACTGCCTTTTCCACGAGCGGGGGACTGACGATGCTCTATACGGTCTTGGTGAGAAAAAAAATGCAGTGCGTTCAGTTTCATTCTGTGAGTTCGACAGCTTGACTAAATGTAGTAATTTCGCCTTACCCGACTTGTTTTTTTTTTTCTTTTTTCTTTACAGAAGAAGAAACCTTCTCAAAGAAAAACATCACATCTACCACTAAGACAAGCACAACGTTAAAGGCACATTTCTTCCTGAAACAAGAGGCGAAGCCTTCAAGGCTCACGTAAGAAATAGACAAACAGTAACACAAACTCAATCACTCCGTCACACATACACACCCACACACACAGTAAGCTTAGGTGACACTGTGCAAGAAAGAGAGACACTAGATCTAGATCTGTCTGTCTGCATGTAGCCTACTTACAGGGACACGACTGCCAAATAGTCTCGGCCCGCTCAAAATAACAATGACCGAGACCACACACACCACGCGAGAGAGAAAGACTACAGGGAGGCATGCCGTCATGATGCATTAATTGACGTCAAACACTTTTGACCGTGACGTAATCTTATGCGAGCTTTATCCATAGTCTTGGATAACCACTCACACATAGACTCGGAAATGTTAAAGTTTCTACCACAGACATACACACACACACACACGCACACACACACGCACAAACGCACAGACAGACAAAGTTACGATCGCATAGGCTACACTTCGTGAGCCAAAAAACCTGTTCGGCTCACCTTCTCAGCCCTGGTCAGGCTTTGACATGGGAAAAGACCCTCCCTGCACTTGGTCATATACTAAAAACAAGAGGCAAAGCCTTCAAGGCTCACGTAAGAAATAGACAAACAGTAACACAAACTCAATCACTCCGTCACACATACACACCCACACACACAGTAAGCTTAGGTGACACTGTGCAAGAAAGAGAGACACTAGATCTAGATCTGTCTGTCTGCATGTAGCCTACTTACAGGGACACGACTGCCAAATAGTCTCGGCCCGCTCAAAATAACAATGACCGAGACCACACACACCACGCGAGAGAGAAAGACTACAGGGAGGCATGCCGTCATGATGCATTAATTGACGTCAAACACTTTTGACCGTGACGTAATCTTATGCGAGCTTTATCCATAGTCTTGGATAACCACTCACACATAGACTCGGAAATGTTAAAGTTTCTACCACAGACATACACACACACACACACACACACACGCACGCACAAACGCACAGACAGACAAAGTTACGATCGCATAGGCTACACTTCGTGAGCCAATAACAGCCTGCGTGTTATCTGTTCAGAGTAGCATTTTTTGTTAAATCAATGTTGTACAAACCATGAATGGCTGTGAAGAAAGCATTTCATAAGCAACATAGTCCAACAGCTCTCAGCATTCAGTCAGGAGGTTGGCTTTTGGCATGTGTCCAAGTGGAGGATGGTCTTATCTCATATAAAGCCTGACCACATCTAAGACCATGAACCGCAAAGTTTCCACGGGAAGGAGTGTGTCTTTAAAGTCAACCCAACAACCTACCGGGAGTGGGACAGCGCTGGAAGGTCTTACTTATCTCGTGTAAACGCCTGATCAGGTTAGAGACGATAAGCAGCATGCAATATGTCCACGAGAAGAACTCTGCCTTTAAAGTCAACACAACCACCCACATTCCAGCACTCGTTGCAGTAGCCCCAGCCACAGCCCGGAGTGGGACAGCGCTGGAAGGTCTTACTTATCTCATGTAAACGCATAGCTAGATCTGGGGTGGTGAACTGAACTGCTTACACGGGAAGAATTGTTCCTTTAGAATCAACCCACCTTCCAGCACTCCTTGCAGTATCCCCAGCCACAGCCCCGAGTGGGACAGCGCTGGAAGGTCTTGCCCTCGGGCTCCTCGCAGATGAGACACGACTCGCGTGCCGACTTGAGCCACTTGAGGCAGCGACATAGTCTGGGGAACTGCAGGGTCAGTGCTGTCAGCACCCCTGTCTGGCCTTTCAGCGTCCTCTTCCGTATCTGTGGTCGCCACAAAGATTGCTTTGGTTTGGTGCGACAGACACGGTGAGGGTCGTGAATGGCCTTGTTGGCCTGGAAATTTATTTTGCCTTTGTTGTGGGGAAACACTGTGTGTGTGTGTCCCCGGGGGGGGGGGGGGTGTGGGTAGATGTGTGTGTGTGTGTGTGTGTGTGTGTGTGTGTGTATGAGTGCGCGTGCTTGCCTGCGAGCGAGCTGGAGTGCGTTGTTGTTGTCTTAAGTTTTAGTCGTTTGTGGTTATTGTTTTGCTGGAAATTATTTTGTGCTGAGATGTACGATCAGGGTAGCTAGTATCCGAGCCTACCTTTCAAAATGCATCATTCTGTTGAAAACACAAGAACTTGCATTTTTATGTAGAAATGAAGGTTACACGGCTGGATACCTGGATATATATATTTTTTAATTCGCTCCTTACATTTGTTTATCGTAAAACCAAAATCGTAGGATGCATTTTACGTGCATCGAATCTAAGGCATTTTTCTACAAGGGATATATTCACCAAACAAATGTTGTTGATTTTTGCGCGTGTGGTGGTTTTGACTTTAATTTAGATGAAAACTTCCTTATTCATAACAGCTCTGACCGATCTTTTTAAACACACCTGTTTCCGAATACGATGTCGCATATGCCTGAGGTAGCCCTTCCGTTTCTTGAGCAGCTCGTTGTAAAGGTAGAGCACGCGTTTCTTCTCCCGTTTGCGGTAGAAGAAGGCGCAGATGGTTCGCCGCAGTCGCAGCCCGAAGGCCTCGACCAGCATGAAGAGGAAGAGGCCGCCGTATACAGCGAACACAAGCACTGTCCTCCACGTATCCATCCCCTTCCCCTGCACACAGCACACGTACGGGTTTGGAAATAACTCTCCGCTATGAAAGAGAAAGAGCCCGCCGTAAGCAGCGAACACAAGCACAGTTCTCGACTTGTCCATCTCTTTCCCCTGCACACATCAAACGAGTTTGGAAATAACTCTGTCGGGTGTGTATGGGTTATGAATGAGAAGGAACCCGCCGTACACAGCGAACACACGCACAGTTCTCCCCTGTCCCAAGATAGGCCAATTGGTTCTAAGAGGACGTTAAAACTAATTATCATCAACAGTTCTCCACGGGTCCATCTCCTTCCCCTGTACATATCACACGGGTTTGAAAATAACTCTGTCAGGTTTGTTTGGGGTGTGGAAGAGAAAGAGCCCGCCGTACACAGCGAACGCCAGCACTGTCCTCCGATGGTCCCATCTCCTTCCTCTGACACAGCACACGGGTTTGGGAAATAACTCTGTCATGTTTGTATGGGGTGTGGAAGAGAAAGAGCCCGCCGTACACAGCGAACGCCAGCACTGTCCTCCGATGGTCCATCTCCTTCCTCTGACACAGCACACGGGTTTGGGAAATTACTCTGTCAGGTTTGTATGGGGTGTGAAAGAGAAAGAGCCCGCCGTACTCAGCGAACACAAGCACTGTCCTCCGATGGTCCATCTCCTTCCCCTGCACAGGGGGAATGGACGATATTCGGAAGAAACTCTAATATCTGTCACGATTGGTCTGGCAGCGGAACGAAATTGATGTTGTGGATGGAGGAGCAGTGTATGCCAGGACGGGGCGGTGTGAGGGCACACCGGGACAAGCAACAAGTGTCAGAACAGCACCAAAACAAAAGTATATGTTTCACGTACGTGGGCAAAGAGAAACAGCCTTGGTGGTCCCTGTGATTCCTATTCAGGTCCCTCCTGACACACCTTCTTTCTCCACTCCCATCCCGCGCCTCCTCCCTCTCTCGTCTCTCGATCCTCATTCCTAGATAGACGAACTCCAGGAATAACTCTGGTGTGTATGGGTTGTGAACACTCTTGCTTTTATTGAGGCAAACTTTCCCGCGTGTCATTATAGACCATGCAGTCCCTAGCAAGGGGTGTGTGAGAGCACGTGTGACGGAAAGTGGTCTTCAATAAAAGTAAGAGTATTCACTTTCACAACCCATATACACATCCCCGTCAGTTATTTTCGGAGTTCGTCTACTTAGTCTTAGGAATGAGGAAACGGGAATGAGGGAATAGGCGGGGGTATTGGGAGGAGTGTGCTACAGGGAGGGTCATGAAGTAGCAAGGCTGTTGCTCTTATTCCACACTAGCAGTTAAGCCCGGCTTCGCCCGGGAGTAAGCGGAGCCCTGTAGCAATTTAAGACGCTCGCTATCCCATTATCATTAGCTTTACCTCCTTTGTTTGGATACAAAAAAAGAGTTATCTCCCTTACCTTCTAGAAATTTCCGGAACTGTCCAGTTAATTTTTCATTCTTCATTTCTTCCCCTCATAGGAGCAACAGCGAGTCTCTAATATCACTGGCATGATGTGCTTGCTACAGGTGAACAGTAGGCACTGACCTGGTCTTGCACCATATAGGCTGTATTCAATAAATGGGAGGTCCATAATCTGAGAAAGGAAACAGTGAATCAAGAAACTAAAACCCAGGTGCACATCTGCGGCACCTAGGGAGTGTACGTGCACACTATCTTGTTCCTGCCTCTTGCCATCTCAGAGGTATGGCGACCACAGACAGACAGACAGACACACAGACAGACACTCTCTTTTATTATATGTACTAGCAGTTAAGCCCGGCTTCGCCCGGGAGTAAGCGGAGCCCTGTAGCAATTTAAGACGCTCGCTATCCCATTATCATTAGCTTTACCTCCTTTGTTTGGATACAAAAAAAGAGTTATCTCCCTTACCTTCTAGAAATTTCCGGAACTGTCCAGTTAATTTTTTATTCTTCATTTCTTCCCCTCATAGGAGCAATAGCGAGTCTCTAATATCACTGGCATGATGTGCTTGCTACAGGTGAACAGTAGGCACTGAACTGGTCTTGCACCATATAGGCTGTATTCAATAAATGGGAGGTCCATAATCTGAAAAAGGAAACAATGAATCAAGAAACTAAAACCCAGGTGCACATCTGCGGCACCTAGGGAGTGTACGTGCACACTATCTTGTTCCTGCCTCTTGCCATCTCAGAGGTATGGCGACCACAGACAAAAAAGAGTTATCTCCCTTACCTTCTAGAAATTTCCGGAACTGTCCAGTTAATTTTTCTTTCTTCATTTCTTCCCCTCATAGGAGCAATAGCGAGTCTCTAATATCACTGGCATGATGTGCTTGCTACAGGTGAACAGTAGGCACTGAACTGGTCTTGCACCATATAGGCTGTATTCAATAAATGGGAGGTCCATAATCTGAGAAAGGAAACAATGAATCAAGAAACTAAAACCCAGGTGCACATCTGCGGCACCTAGGGAGTATACGTGCACACTATCTTGTTCCTGCCTCTTGCCATCTCAGAGGTATGGCGACCACAGACAAAAAAGAGTTATCTCCCTTACCTTCTAGACATTTCCGGAACTGTCCAGTTAATTTTTCATTCTTCATTTCTTCCCCTCATAGGAGCAATAGCAAGTCTCTAATATCACTGGCATGATGTGCTTGCTACAGGTGAACAGTTATCTCCCTTACCTTCTAGAAATTTCCGGAACTGTCCAGTTAATTTTTCATTCTTCATTTCTTCCCCTCATAGGAGCAATAGCAAGTCTCTAATATCACTGGCATGATGTGCTTGCTACAGGTGAACAGTTATCTCCCTTACCTTCTAGAAATTTCCGGAACTGTCCAGTTAATTTTTCATTCTTCATTTCTTCCCCTCATAGTCCTGAGCAATAGCAAGTCTCTAATATCACTGGCATGATGTGCTTGCTACAGGTGAACAGTTATCTCCCTTACCTTCTAGAAATTTCCGGAACTGTCCAGTTAATTTTTCATTCTTCATTTCTTCCCCTCATAGGAGCAATAGCGAGTCTCTAATATCACTGGCATGATGTGCTTGCTACAGGTGAACAGTAGGCACTGAACTGGTCTTGCACCATATAGGCTGTATTCAATAAATGGGAGGTCCATAATCTGAGAAAGGAAACAATGAATCAAGAAACTAAAACCCAGGTGCACATCTGCGGCACCTAGGGAGTGTACGTGCACACTATCTTGTTCCTGCCTCTTGCCATCTCAGAGGTATGGCGACCACAGACAGACAGACAGACAGACAGACAGACACTCTCTTTTATTATATGTACTAGCAGTTAAGCCCGGCTTCGCCCGGGAGTAAGCGGAGCCCTGTAGCAATTTAAGACGCTCGCTATCCCATTATCATTAGCTTTACCTCCTTTGTTTCTAGAAATTTCCGGAACTGTCCAGTTAATTTTTCATTCTTCATTTCTTCCCCTCATAGGAGCAATAGCGAGTCTCTAATATCACTGGCATGATGTGCTTGCTACAGGTGAACAGTAGGCACTGAACTGGTCTTGCACCATATAGGCTGTATTCAATAAATGGGAGGTCCATAATCTGAGAAAGGAAACAATGAATCAAGAAACTAAAACCCAGGTGCACATCTGCGG
>NC_090256.1:42678525-42709171 GCF_037325665.1 Littorina saxatilis
AAATACGGGAATTAGCTGTCTGTGTGTCCAAATATGTATGTCCATGTTGCTGTGCGAACCTCAGGCAGGCAGACAAAGTTGGTAGTGATGGAATCCAACTTCTGATGACTGTTGAACGACGAGAGGAACATGCGTACAATATCTGCCATGAAGCCAGCGCCCGTCACCGTGATGTTCACAAAGTGTTCACCTGTTATCATCATCATCCTCATCATCATCGTCGAATCAATTAACCAATCAATTAACCAAGCAAGCAAGCAATCATCGTCGTCGTCATCATCATCATCATCATCATCATCATCGTCATCGTCATCATTATCACCACCACCACCACCATCATCATCATCACCATCACCATCCACCATTTTCATACTAGTGATTTTTGAAATGGAATTCATGCGATTTCTTCCATACAGCCAATAACCGCACAATAATGTTCACACATCGCAAAACTGTTAAATGCATAAAATATAACAACTGGTGAATCTATTTGTCCAGTGGTAGATTCTGAAGCTTAGAGTAACGAATTTTGAGTGACCTAATTAAATTACCATTCTGCAGTAAATTAGGTCTCTATGAGACGATCGAGTGACTTTGCATAAGGCAAATAAAATTAATAGTCTGTTTACGGTATCCCGACCGACCCTATTTTTTCGCGCGACCCTAGACTTTTTTTTTTAGGCATTTGGGGGGGGGGGGGGGGGAGTCTGTTTTTTGGCAAAATAACTTAAAAATATGTTTTTTTGGAAAAAAAAAAAAATCCCGACCTACCGACCCTATTTTGTTGGCCTATGTTACCGTAAACAGACTTTTTTTTGTGTGGCCTAATACAAACTTTCAACATAATATCAGATAAACTCAATCTGCGTGACGTCACTTCGCGTCACACTAACTGATGACGTGTCACGAATGACATCACCTACTGACCGGCCTGGTGGTACTCCATCTTGCTGTTGCGGTAGATGACGTCCATGATCCAGACGAGCAGGTAGTCGACGTAGACGACGAGGGCGGTCATGACGATACGCAGGACGATGACGGCAGCACCAGACGACACCTGGGTCTTCTCGCGAGGCATCAGCTTGATGCTGTTTGGGAACACCAGTGTCTGCTTCTCCGACTTCTTCAGTGGCAGCAGCACCTGCTTCCCTGCCGCGCGTCGCCTCGCGTCGATTCTGAAAACATATATATTTCTATACACAATACGCACATGAAAACGCATCTACCTTTGCGCTTTCTTGTAAGTGCACATGTATACTACTGATGCAAGAAAGGAAAGCTCAAGCGCTCTCAACCACCTTATATGTAGAGGTTACATGCCGAGTCTCAGTGATTATTAAAAATAATGGTCGAAGTTAGCGGATCATGAAAAATGCGAGCTTTAGCGAGCTTTTTCATGACCGCGAACTGAGACCATTATTTTTTATAATCACTGAGACGAGGTGTGTAACCTCTTTATTCCTCCTTTCTTCAGTTATTCAAAGAAAAGAAGAGGTTTTTTGTGAAAGTTTGATCGAATCCTATTCACTCAACCAGTCAACCTGCGCAGGCGATCGATTAATGCGCGGTTGTATAGTTCCGTGCAAATCATTCCATTCTGTTAACACTTCTTGTCAGTTTTCCTATTTTGGACTAAACTCAAGTACACAGATATGCTGTTATTCTGCTGTGGCGGCAAAGGCAGATATTGTGTGTTCTGTATATGTTTTGGTATCGCTTAGGATAATGTTCTTTCGTCAAATGGGACTAGCAGACGAACTTTTGCACCCGTGTTCCAACGTTAAAAACTGCATGAAGTTCAGTTTTCTGGGGAAAATAGTGTATGAAACCGCTTTATGTTGTTTAAATTGATGAGATGTGTGCATTTGGTTGCGTGTGATCTGTTTATTAAATGAAATATTGTTGAAAACTGACCGTCGGACTGCAGTCTGTTGTCGAAGAAACTGAGTGAAAAGAAGGGGAACTACTCTTGTCGCTAGACAAAGTATGAGTTACTTGCCTTGTGAAATTGCTTGTGATGAACGTTTGAGCACGGCAGATCTAGATTCAGAAAACAACCGAACTCATGGATTTTATATGGAGATTCATGTGTTCAGGCCTGTAGTTGTTAATTTAAATGCGGTATGTTTGTATTGTTTGCTCCAGAGATGTATACTTCGTACATTAGAGCGTTCGGAACTTTTCAGTCGCAAAAAGTAGTACCGAAACAGAACAACTTCTCAACCCATTGCACTATCGAGGATTCAGGCTGTTGCTGGGTCGTTATTTGTTTGGTTGCTGGGTCATTATCGAAACATAACTAGCTCTACAAGTTTACAGAGGTAAAGAAGCAGAGGGGGGAATAAATTATTAGGGCTCCCACTTGACATTCTTTGTTTGGCTTTTCTTTTCCTTGATTTTTTTTATATATATGTCGTGCCGAATAAACGGAATTGCCAAATTCGCGGAATCGGCAACATTTTTGCCCATTTCGCGTAATCGGCAGCGTTTTGCCAAGTTCAAGTTTTATTAGTCCATAACCCATGGGGGCATTTTGAACAATAAATACAATCAATACAATCATGATATATGCTAATATAGTAAATAAAAAAATAAAAAAAATATGAAAAACTGTTACAAATTATATTAATAAAGTCCAAAATATTCTTTAGCAATTTCTTTTTCTTAGTAGCAAACAACTTTTTAAATTTAAATGCATTAGGTTTTTCCAATAGTAAGGTGGTAACAATTCTCAGCTCTTTCTTCTTTGAAAAAATCACAGACAAATACATAATGGAATTCATCACCTATGTCTTGTGATACACGTTTGGTGCAAGTTCTTTCTGACCTTGGAATGTTAAGCTAACTTTCTTTCTGTACAGGCAAATTGTTGTTTAATGTTCTAAACTTCATCATTGAAACACATTGCTGATATGGCAGGTGTGTGACATAGTCTTCACATGCAAAAATATCTTTAAACATTCGATAATTCCAAAACATATTTTTTGTTCCAATTTCTGTAAACCATTTATGGATATACTGGTCATACAAGCTTCTTTTTACTTTCTTTTTAAACCATGCGCTTGAGTATTGAACATTTTCTTGAAAAGTCCAAAGGCCAGAGAGACCAATTTCATTTAAGGTTTTTTCAATAAAACATAAATAATTAGATTCAATCATCTTGTTGATATACAATTTATAAGTAAAGCAATACACAATACTTGAAAATTTATTTTTATGAATAGGACTAATCAGTTTATACCAATAGCAAAGCATTCTACATTTCATATTAACATCTAGTGGATATCTTCCAAGTTCACCAAATATCATAGCATTTGGAGTTGATTTTTTTTAGTTTGAAAACAATTTTATAAAAACGCAATTGAAGTTTAGTAGCAAGTTCACAGGAACCAAAACCCCATACTTCACATCCGTACAGTAAAATTGGAGCGATCATTTTATCGAACAGGTCAACTTGTATGTCCACAGGCAGTGACAATTGTCTACAAGTACGCAAAAGAACAAGCATTGCCCTTGAGGCACGATTATATAGATTCTCCTGTGCGACTGAAAATGTATTATTATAATTAATCTTAAGGCCCAAGTACATTACATCAAACACTACTTCGATTAAATTGCCATTATACGTAAACAATGGTTTATTTATAATTTTACCTCTGGAAAAAACTATAACTTTCGTTTTGTTTACATTAATATTTAGACGCCATGCCGAAAATGCGGAAAGGCTTCTAAAATTTGCCCATTTCGCAAAAGCGACAGCCAGTCTGTTACTTTTTGTGTCACCAGAACATTGCATTAACATTGCTTCACCTCCCAAGTATGTTTTGTATGGTCTATGTTGGTCTGTGTCGAGCATAACTCCGGAAATGCACAAAAACTACACTTTCTGCAATAACTTGCCATAACTTATCCCCGAGTACGCTAGTACAAGGGTCCAGCAGACTTTAATTGTCTGTGTGTCTGTGTGTGTGTCTCGACTTAAACAGCTTATTGCTGGGAAACTACTGGGCGCAGCTCGTTCAAAAGTTGATACACTAACATAATAGGTCCGATTGATCGTATTAAAACTTCATAATGTTACCTGGGACCTAAATGCGAAATAAACCACAAAACAAGAAGAGCAAACGCTCGATCGAGTCACTTTCGCAGTTCTGAATATTATATGAGGCATCAGATGGACAGGAAGAAATTGCTATTCACAACACAATGAGTCACGTTCACATAAAATTTGAGCCCGGTCACTTTTATAGTTTCCGAGAAAAGCCCAACGTTAAGTTGTGTGTTGCCGAACAGAAAAGGCTAGTTATCTCCCTTGTTTTTCTGATAACGTTCGTAAAAGGCTACAGATGTAAATACTTTGATGTAAAGAATAATCCTACAAAGTTTCAATCACATCCGATGAACTTTGTCAAAGATATAAAATGTCTAATTTTTCCTTTGACGCTGACCTGTGACCTTGAAATAGGTCAAAGGTCAACGAAACCATCGTTAAAGTGTAGAGGTCATTGGAGGTCACGACTAAACAAAATATGAGCCCGATCGCTTTGATAGTTTCCGAGAAAAGTCCAACGTTAAGGTGGTGTCTACGGACCCGGACGGCCGGCCGGACGGCCGGCCGGACAGACTAACACTGACCGATTACATAGAGTCACTTTTTCTCAAGTGACTCAAAAACGACTTGGCGGTGAGAGGAATTCGCGGTGCAACAGCCAGCCAGGCAGTCTGATAGAACGGTGCAAGGTCTCGGCAAACCAAGACTATGCCATACTCGAAGCAAAGCCGCCGAATGGTACCGTAAACCAAGAATAGTGACGTAAGAAAATAGAATGTCGTCTTTTGATTTGGAACGTGACGTGTTTTAGAATGGAGATGTGGTAGTGTGTGTGTGTGTGTGTGTGTGTGTGTGTGTGTGTGTGTGTGTGTGTGTGTGTGTGAGACAGAGGGAGAGAGAGAAGGAGTGAGGGAGAAAGAGAGAGAGTGTGTGTGTGTGTGTGTGTGTGTGTGTGTGTGTGTGTGTGTGTGTGTGTGTGTGTGTGTGTGTGCGTGTGTGTGTGTGTGTGTGTGTGTGAATGTCTCAAGAGTACTCGGGTCCAGCGCGAGCGTTTTTTATCGATTATTGCGATATCAGTATCTAATTGTCTAAGTGTGATGATATCCCAGGCTTTTGAAAACTTCAAAACCAAAAAGTGGCTGCCGATTTCGCAAAATGGGCAAATTTTAGGAGCCTTTACGCGATTTCGGCAAAACACTGCCGATTTCACGTACTGGGCAGCGTTTTGCCGATTACGCTAAATGGGCAAACATGTTGCCCATTACGCGGAATCAGCAATTACGTGAACTCTGCACGACATTTTGGTCGACGTACTTGTGGATGTATTGATTTATTTTTTTATAGATATAAACATCCCAATAGCTGGCCACTCTTGTTTCTTGATTCCGTTTTGTACAGCCAAAGATTAAAACAAACAGCTTTACCTTCTGAAGTAGGAAGTGATGTAGACGTTGTCGTGCTGGAACTTGGTGAGGTAGCCACTGTGGTAGACGTGGGCGGTCCTGAAGACGAGGAGAAAGGTAAAGGCCAGCGCTCGCTTGACCAGCAGAATGAGAAAGTTGGCCCAGCGCGCCTTGGACTCGAACTCGTTCATGGTGGACGATCGGATCTTTTCGGCCGTCATCAGGTTTGGCCCAGCCTCCATGGCACCGGTCAAGCGATACTGTAGGTTCACCTGAAAGGAATTCGTCAACATTTAGATAGACGGCTAACGTTCCAAAATCCAGAATAAAAAAACAAGGTAAGTTAATGTAAAATTGTATTTGTGACAAAACAAGACATTCGCAATTAAATATCGACCCAATGGTCTTTATAGTAAACAGATAAACGAATAAAGTTCTGCATATAAATGGACTTAAGCCATCTTAAAATGTTTTCTGTTGATCCGTCAGACAAAGTGATGCTGTCGGAGTCTAAATGACGAAAAAGCCCATTGAAGGCCGGCGTCTTGTCGTTTAGGCCAATGCACCCGTCAAGATTTACAAGATGATTAACACGGGTAGCGTGACTCTGTTGCTGCTAGCTCTCCACTGGGAGGAAGCGACTCGAATTTACCCGCGATGGGACAATAAATGCATGAGAAAAAGTCTTGCACCGTCTACCTTCATGCCACTGGCCACCTCATTTATCATGTCCTTGGCGGCCTGGTAGGTGTCCCCCAACCCCGGTTCCACCACGTCCATTGAGTCGCAGTCCAGGCCCAGCGCCCCGGGAACCATCTTGACCAGCTGGCAGAAGAAGGTCATCTTGAGCGGCAAGCACAGCACGTAGCCCAACACCCACAACGCCGAGAGGCACTTGTCCCACAGGTCACCGAACCACTCTCTGCACACACAACAGTTATGAATTCACTGGCACATGTCACATTTGTTTTGTTCCCATAGATCACCGAACCACTGTCTGCACACACAACAGTTATGAATTCACTGGCACATGTCACATTTGTTTTGTTCCCATAGATCACCGAACCACTGTCTGCACACACAACAGTTATGAATTCACAAGCACATATCACACTTGTTTTGTCCCCATAGGTCATCGAACCACTGTCTGCACACACAACAGTTATGAATTCACTAGCACATATCACATTTGTTTTGTTCCCATAGATCACCGAACCACTGTCTGCACACACAACAGTTATGAATTCACTAGCACATATCACATTTGTTTTGTTCCCATAGATCACCGAACCACTGTCTGCACACACAACAGTTATGAATTCACTAGCACATATCACACTTGTTTTGTCACAATAGGTCAATGAATCACTGACTGCATAGAGAACAGTTATGAATTCACAAGCACATACCACACTTGTTTTGTCCCCACAGGTCACCGAACCACTGTCTGCACACACAACAGTTATGAATTCACTAGCACATATCACATTTGTTTTGTTCCCATAGATCACCGAACCACTGTCTGCACACACAACAGTTATGAATTCACAAGCACATACCACACTTGTTTTGTCCCCACAGGTCACCGAACCACTGTCTGCACACACAACAGTTAAAAATGCACTAGCACATTAGCTGTGTATTTTGCATGGCACGTGTCCCATAGATCGCCGTACCACTCTCTGCACACAACAGTTAAGAATTCACTAGCACATTAGTTGTGTATTGTGACAGGCACTTGTCCCACAGGTCGCCGTACCACTCTCTGCACACAACAGTTAAGAATTCACTAGCACATTAGTTGTGTATTTTGACAGGCACTTGTGCGATAGGTCGCCTTACCACTCTCTACACACAACAGTTAAAAATGCACTAGCACATTAGCTGTGTATTTTGCATGGCACGTGTCCCATAGATCGCCGTACCACTCTCTGCACACAACAGTTAATGAATTCACTAGCACATTAGTTGTGTATTTTGACAGGCACTTGTGCCATAGGTCGCCGTAACACTCTCTGCACACAACAGTTAAGAATTCACAAGCACATTAGTTGTGTATTTTGACAGGCACTTGTCCCATAGGTCGCCAAATTACTGTCTACATACAGAACAGTTATGAATTCACTAGCACATTAATTTTGTTTTGTATTTTGACAGGCACGTGTCCCACAGGTGGCCGAACCACTAACACGCACACCAGTTTTGAAATCAGTATCACTTGGTTATGTTTAGTCATAGGCGGACAGTGAGATTAACATTTGACCAAACAGTGACATAAAAACGCATTTTTTGTTGTTGTTGTGTTTTGGATGTTGTAAATAAAAACAAGAACTGACAAAATATGGAGAGAAAAAAAAAGGTTCCGTACCTCTTCTCATCGGATTTTAAAATATGTGTCTCAGTTTGCTCGCTAAAGCTCGCATTTTCCATATTCTGCTAACTTGGACACGAATATTTAATATCGAGAGAATGTGTATGTAGCATGTACGTGCACCCCTGCATTATCTTTACATCATGTATCACGCACTGACTCTACGTACAGGCAAACACAAATCTTGATGCGTTTTCTGTTCAGTCAATTTGGTCAAATTTGTCTCCCCAAGAAGAGTAAGCTCAGTTGTCTCCGACGTAAGTTGTACGAATCATTCCGGAGCGCACGAACTATCCTTGGTCGTTCGAGATCTTTGCTTTAAGCTGTTAAGACGGATATACGAATGTGTTAGCTACGAAACCAACTCAGTGGTAACCTTGGAGAGGAGAACGTAAAGAAAAACACTAATAAGAACTGACCTGCACCTGATGACGGCCTTGCCGAACACTTCCTCACAGCGGAGTTCCATCTTCTTCTCCCATTTCTCCTGAATGACCTCTGCCTGGCTCATCTTGTCCTTCGCCCCGTGCCTGTAACCGTCATCACGTCATTGCAAATCGTCATTTGCTGCTAATAGCTTTTTATCAAAGAGTAGGGTGAGAACATAACAGGCAACAGGACTGTTACTGAATCGGTCTCGCCGGATCGCCTGGGTTCTCGAGACAAGAAACAACAAGAAACAAACAAACAACCTTAATACACGTGTAACAAACAAACAACCTTAATACACGTGTAACAACAAACAACCTTAATACACGTGTAACAAACAAACAACCTTAATACACGTGTAACAACAAACAACCTTAATACACGTGTAACAAACAAACAACCTTAATACACGTGTAACAAACAAACAACCTTAATACACGTGTAACAACAAACAACCTTAATACACGTGTAACAAACAAACAACCTTAATACACGTGTAACAAACAAACAACCTTAATACACGTGTAACAAACAAACAACCTTAATACACGTGTAACAAACAAACAACCTTAATACACGTGTAACAAACAAACAACCTTAATACACGTGTAACAAACAAACAACCTTAATACACGTGTAACAAACAAACAACCTTAATACACGTGTAACAAACCAACAACCTTAATACACGTGAAACAAACAAACAACCTTAATACACGTGTAACAAACAAACAACCTTAATACACGTGTAACAAACAAACAACCTTAATACACGTGTAACAAACAAACAACCTTAATACACGTGTAACAAACAAACAACCTTAATACACGTGTAACAAACAAACAACCTTAATACACGTGTAACAAACAAACAACCTTAATACACGTGTAACAAACCAACAACCTTAATACACGTGTAACAAACAAACAACCTTAATACACGTGTAACAAACAAACAACCTTAATACACGTGTAACAAACAAACAACCTTAATACACGTGTAACAAACCAACAACCTTAATACACGTGTAACAAACAAACAACCTTAATACACGTGTAACAAACAAACAACCTTAATACACGTGTAACAAACAAACAACCTTAATACACGTGTAACAAACAAACAACCTTAATACACGTATGTAGGGTCATAAGCATCCATGCCACGCAAGGCCGACGGCTTCGTTAGACAATCAATAAAATCTCGTATGGGAAAAAACCTTGTTCCACGAAAAAGTCTTAATAGCAGTTACTATCCCACAACTAACGTAGGCCTATCCTCTACTTCCTGCACAATGAAAGCGTTGGGCGGAGGTCCGTTGTCTTCATTTCCATGATGAATTCTCTCACCTCCTCCAGCCATTCGCAACACAGTCGAAGTTATCCAGCACTCGCTAACCAAAGACTGTAGTTGGAGTATACAGCTCTGAATACTCTACTTCTCTTCTCTTACCATATTCACTTTTTCTCCACTTCCTGCACACTGAAGGCGTTAGGCGGTGGTCCTTTGCCCTAGCTTACCCTGATGATCTCTTCCATCTCCTCCAGCCATTTGCAACACAGTCGAAGTTATCCAACACCCACTAACCACAGACTGTAGTTAGAGTATGTTGTTGGAACGTTGTTATTGACAAAAATACGTTACAATCTATATATATATACGACTTGTGTCTGTCTGTCTGTCTGTCTGTCTGTCTGTGCGCGATGCGCGGCCAAAGTTCTCGATGGATCTGCTTCAAATTTGGTGGGCTTATTCAGAGAGACCCCGGACACAACCTCATGGATGAGATAATTCAACACGTGCTCTCAGCGCGCAGCGCTGAACCGATTTTGGTTCCACCTGAGCTACCCGGGCCCCCATACCGACACACCAAAGCCGCTAGACCACATCACAACGCCAAAGTTCTAGGTGGATCTTTTTCAAATTTGGACACCGTATTCAGCTACACCCCGGACACAATCTCATCGATGAGATATTTCAACACGTGCTCTCAGCGCGCAGCGCCGAACCGATTTTGTTTTTTCTGTTCATTTCACCATTCCCAGTAACTCTTCCTTATCTTCTCCAGTGTTTTCAACGTTTATCTCCCTTCCTTCGTGTGGCGTCAATCCATATTCCCGTTACTACGTTATTATTTTTAGAATGTCACGATTGCACCCGTAAGTTGTCTTTACTGTAAAAGTGAAAAGGTCGAATCAATTTATAGCCACGCGAAAAATACACTGTTATCTATATATATATATATACGACTAGTGTCTGTGTGTCTGTGTGTCTGTGTGTCTGTCTGTCTGTGTGTCTGTGCGCGATGCGCGGCCAAGGTTCTCGATGGATCTGTTTCAAATTTGGTGATCATATTCAGGTACACCCTGGACACAACCTGGTCGATGAGATATTTCAACACGTGCTCTCAGCGCGCAGCGCTGTGCGCGCTGAACCGATTTTGTTTTTTTTGGTCTGGATCCACTACCAGTAACTCTTCCTTATCTTCTCCAGTGTTTTCAGCCGCGATTATCTCCCTTCCTCCGTGTGGCGTCAATCCATATTCCCGTTACTACGTTACTATTTTTAGAAGGTCACTGCACGTTACTATTTTTAGAAGGTCTCCAGTGTTTTGCGCGTTTATCTCCTTTCCTTCGTGCGCCGGCAAAGCCGGCGTACACCCGGCAAAGCCGGGTCCCAGGCGCAGCCTGGTATTCGGCTCTACTTCTTCCCGGCGAAGCCGGTACCCGGCGAAGCGGGTAATCATCTAGTATATATATATATACGACTAGTGTCTGTCTGTCTGTCTGTCTGTCTGTCTGTCTGTCTGTCTGTTCGCGATGCACGGCCAAACTTCTCGGTGGATCTTTTTCAAATTTGGACACCCCGGACACAACCTCATCGATGAGATATTTCAACACGTGCTCTTAGCGCGCAGCGCTGTGCGCGCTGAACCGATTTTGTTTTGTTTTTTGTTGTTGTTGTCGGGATCCACTACCAGTAACTCTTCCTTATCTTCTCCAGCGTTTTCAGCCGCGATTATCTCCCTTCCTCCGTGTGGCGTCAATCCATATTCCCGTTACTACGTTACTATTTTTAGAAGGTCTCCAGTGTTTTGCGCGTTTATCTCCTTTCCTTCGTGCGCCGGTGGGGTCCCAGGCGCAGCCTGGTATTCGGCTCTACTTCTAATCATCTAGTCACAAATATATTGACTCAACGGTCTTTTAAGTGAACAGACAAACAAATAGTCACAAAAAACTTGAGTGTTAGGAAATTGCTGAACTTTGGTTCAGATTTGTGTGTTGCATGTAGTTGACTTATTTGTACTTTGTGGGAAAGTACCGATATTATATTTTGTAAACACAATAATTATTTATGTTTGGACGAGAATGCAGGTGAACTTTCTAGTCCTGTCAAAACAAGTTGTTTACCACGTTGTTTTGAGTGTGGGTTCGTGGCGTTCGCTCGGATTAAGTGCGTCGGCGCTTTTGATGTACGTCACAGAGAACGTCACTATTCTGGTCCATGGGCAGTTCATCTAATTTTAGTTGTATCATGTTCGGTCTGGAATATTCTCGAGATTGAGTATTTACTATATAGGCCAGCGCGATTTGTATGTAAAAAAGCTTCTACTTTGAGTTCTGCTACGATGTGAAGTTGTATGTATGGAATGCTAAATAAATCCTCGAACTCAATTTGACGAGTTGTTTTCTGCTGCTGCGAAGACGGGCGACGTAGAATAAAACAACACAACTATACGACGTTTGAGAACTTGTGGCAATCTCAAGTGTCGTGTAACACTTAGCTTGATGGAATCAGTTTTCGTCGGGTACATGACATAAGCTCGAACGACAAATGCTCGAACGACAAAACCTCGAACGACAAAACCTCGAATGGACAAAAGCTCGAAGCGACAAAAGCTCGACGCGACATAAGCTCAAACGACACAAGCTCAACCGGACAAATGCTCGACGCGACAAAACCTCGATGCGACAAAAGCTCGACACGACGAAAGCTCGACGCGAAAAAAGATCGAACGTGTCTGTGCGTGTCCTTCTCAGTGTTATTTAGCCTGTCTGTTTTTTGTGTGGTGTTTTTTAATCAGAGAGAGAGAGAGAGAGAGAGAGAGAGAGAGAGAGAGAGAGAAAAGAAGGGGGACGATCGTGTCGGGGTTTATGTTTTAATCGGGAATGACTGTTTGTCTGGAAAAGGTTTAGGTAAGCGGCACGCGGCAAATTGACGACTGTTTGTTTGCTTGCTGTGAGTATCAATTCAGAAAAAAAGTTTCTCCGAGTCAACAGTGTGACCACGTGCACTGTGATCAGAAATTATCGAAACTATCACGCACAGTCGGAACTGAGTTGTTATTTCCACTCGCGTGTCGGCTTCACACACTGCCTGCGCCATGGAGGTAACCAAGACACAAAAGGGAAAGCCTCTGTTATGTTTGGACGCCTTCACTTACAATGTGGATGCGAAGAAAGACAAAAAGATCTACTGGAAGTGCACACAATCAAAGGACAAATGCCGAGGACGAGCAATATCTACTAAAACTGCAGACGAGTCACCTGCAGACGCAACCGTGTGTGTGTAATCCAGCAGCGTACTTACAACAACAACAACAACAACAACAACAACAACAACAACAACAAACAAAAAACAACAACGCGTAAAGCGAAATTAAACAATTTAGTCAATTTGTCGCTCGAAACTAAAATAAGAACACTAAAAAACAGTCATAAATGACGTCATATAGGGCCTAAACAGTTTTGACAACATCGCTCTACACAAGATTAGCAACACGTGTGTGTGTCATCGTTCGAGCTTTTGTCGCATCGAGCTTTTGTCGCGTCGAGCATTTGTCCGGTCGAGCTTCTGTCGTTCGAGCTTTTGTCGCGTCGAGCTTTTGTCGCATCGAGCTTATGTCGAGGTTTTGTCGTTCGAGGTTTTGACGTTCGAGCTTTTGTCGTTCGAGCTTATGTCGGACACTTGTTTTCGTCCGCTCGCCAGGAAGCCGAGCGAATGAATCTAAGTTTTTTTTGTGACTATATATTTGTTTGCCTGTTCACTTAAAAGATATATATTTGTGATTGTAACGTATTTTTGTCAATTACAACGTTCCAACAACTTATCTTTCTTGCTTTTTTTATTCTGAATTTTGGAACGTTGGCAGTCTCTTTGTTTTTGGATTTGTTGTTAGCGTACACCCCCCCCCCCCCCCCTGAATACTCTGCGTTCTCTGCTCTAACCATACTCACTTTTTCTCCACTTCCTGCACGCTGATGCCGATGGGTAGAGGGGCGTTGTCCTCGCTGTTTTGTCCTGGGTGATGTTTCTACTTCCTTCAACCATTTGCCATACTCTATGTACCCACTCTTTAACAATACAGTCAAAACTCTCTAACCAGAATCTATAGAAAACACACCTATGTGTATACTTTACGTTCTCTGCTGTAACAATACTCACTTGTTCTCCACTTCCTGCACTTTCCCTGATGATCTCTTCCACCTCCTCCAGCCATTTGCTACACAGTCAAAGTTATTCAACACTCGCTAACCACAGACTGTAGTTAGAGTACACAGCTCTGAATACTCTGCTCTAACCATACTCAGTTTTCCGCCACTTGATTCACGCTGATGCCGATGGGGGGCGGAGCGGCGTTGTCCTCGCTCTAACCATACTCACTGTTCCGCCACTTGATTCACGCTGATGCCGATGGGGGGCGGAGCGGCGTTGTCCTCGCTCTAACCATACTCACTGTTCCGCCACTTGGTTCACGCTGATGCCGATGGGGGGGGGTGGAGCGGCGTTGTCTTCGCTCTAACAATACTCACTTTTCCGCCACTTGATTTACGCTGATGCCGATGGCGGGTAGAGCGGCGTTGTTCTCGCTCTAACCATACTCATTTTTCCTCCAATTGATTCACGCTAATGCCAATGGGGGCTGGAGCAGCATTGTCCTCGCTCTAACCATACTCACTTTTCCTCCACTTGATTCACGCTGATGCCGAGGGCGGGTTGAACGGGGGGTTGAACGGCTTTTTTCTCGCTCTTCCCGAGGATCTCCTCCACCTCTTTGAGATCCTGCTCCATCTCGCTGACCTCGCTCTGGTCCTCCAGCTCCTTGGTAATGGGACCGAAGGCGTTCTTCACCGTCTGGCTGATCTGCTGCACCATGAAGCCCTCCTCCTGCAGGCTCTGGATAGTCTCCTGGTAAGGTCAAAGTAAAAACAAGTCGCGTAAGGCGAAAATACAACATTTAGTCAAGCTCAGTCGAACTCACAGAATGAAACTGAACGCACTGCATTTTTTCACAATGACCGTAGTCTGCCGCTTGTACAAAACGGAGTGAAACTGACGAGCCTGTTCAGCGCTGTAGTGGTTTCGCTGTGGTGCATAGCACGCTTTTCTGTACCTCTCTTCGTTTTAACTTTCTGAGCGTGTTTTTAATCCAAACATATCATATCTATATGTTTTTGGAATCAGGAACCGACAAAGAATAAGACGGAATTGTTTTTAAATCGATTTCGCAAATTTAATTTTGATCATAATTTTTATATTTTTAATTTTTAGAGCTTGTTTTTAATCCAAATATAACATATGTATATGTTTTTGGAATCAGCAAATGACGACGAATAAGATGAAATTGTTTTTGGATCGTTTAATAAAAAAATAACTTTGATTACAAGTTTCCGATTTTTAATGACCAAACTCACTCATTAGTTTTTAAGCCACCAAGCTGAAATTCAATACCATGTTTCCGTTGCCATATCTGATCGTGTGGGATCAAGATGTAAGAGGTCTGAAACTTTTGAAGGGCCACCTTCATGAGGGTGGTGCCCATCTTCACTCCCTCGCTGTCATTGCCTTCCTAAATAGGGTCTGGTAACCGTTTCCTACTGGGTGGACAGGAGAGCGTTCAGAAATATCGGGTATTAGTACTAGCCCCCAGTGGGGGGCGATCCCCGACCACCAGCGTGAGACGTAAGCACTCTGACCACGATGCCACTGCGGCTCCCGGTACAGAAGCACGACTCGGATTGGATTTATGTTATCACGGCTTTCAGCCTGAGAAATCTCAAAGACGGCTAACGTTCCAAAATCTTTCTTTCTTTCTTTCTTTCTTTCTTTCTTTATTTGGTGTTTAACGTCGTTTTCAACCATTCAAGGTTATATCGCGACGGAACGTTCCAAAATGAAGAATAAACAAAATCAAGAATGTTAAGTTAAAGTACATCGACCCAATGGTCTTTATGGTGGACAGACAGAAAAATAGTTATAGGAAAAATGAAGCGAAAACTTTGAGCGGCGGTCTTTCTTTCTTTCTTTATTTGGTGTTTAACGTCGTTTTCAACCACGAAGGTTATATCGCGACGGTGAGCGGCGGTCACGTGATCTCTGTAAAAGAAATCTTTAATCCGAAAGGTGATTCAAATAGTCACGACCTGAACTGGCATATACAGTTTGAATACCATGACACGGGAATCAATTTGGGTGCGAAATTTGTTGCAATAATGTTTGGCCAAGCAGCCCTGAAAATGGCGAGTAGAAACATGTAACTGGCGAGTAAAAATGTTCATCTACTCGCCAAATGCGAGTAAGGTTGCTGAAACAAATAGTTGGTTTGGCGAGTAAAATTTGCCCTCTGCCTAGTACATTTTGAGAAGCACTAGCCAGCCAAAGGCTAGTGCACAATTTGTTGGACTTCCAGGGCTGCCAAGTTTACATGCAACAGTCAATGTCCCTGTTAAACACAGTTTTAGGAGACGTCTAGCAGACGAAGCGAGTCTCATAAGGCCTCGCGCAACGCGACCTCGAACACACGATCTCGAAGTCGTTCTCTTTTCAACACATGCTTGGAGATGTGAACATCGACTATCAACTCGTCCTAATAAATGAACACGCTACCAATTGAATGCATTTGATTGTACGTGCGAAACGTGACACGCAGTACATCCAAAAATTGCATAAAGACACACTCGCCACTTACTTTCAAAGGATTAAGTCGCAGTTTCCACTTGGCGAGCGTGTGGTTGGCCAAGAGTTCCGCCAGACAGCTGAGAGAGCGTGCCATCTCGCGGCAGTTGGTGACGATGTTGTCTACGGGCCCAGACAGGAGCAAGATGATGGCGAGAGCAGCGATGAGGGAGCGACCCGCTCGGCTGAAAAATGTCGGTATCACTAGCAGCATGATGCAGCGAACCTGGTGGATAAAAAATAACAAGCTTGTTATCTTATTATAGAAGTATGTATTATTTGAATGCCATTACCGACAGAAATACTTTATACCATTTAAAGTATCTATGTTTCAACTAATAAAGTAAAAAAAAATTTAAAAAAACACGTAATCGAGCTCATACACAAACACACCCACAATTTATTTCAAGGCGCGCACGCACGCACACATACACCTCCACACAGTGCGACACGAACAGCCATCTTACCTACCACCTTCCCCCTACACACACACACACACACACACACACAACACACACACACACACACACACACACACACACACACACACACACACATGCTCACGTCTATCGCAGTACATCAGAATCTTCAATATGCTGAAGGCGGGTGGAACCAGAAGAAGATCTCCAAGCACACGATACGCATGACAATAGCTCACCCACCACCTTTCCCTCTTCGCACACACACACACACGTACACGTACACGCAAACACACGATAGGCACGGCACCTCTCCCACCACCTCCAGCTCCCCACACAAACACACAAAAACATTAACACACGCACACCACCCCCTACCCCCTCGAAACACACCTGCACACTGAAGGCAAAGCCAGTAGCCAGCACCAGACCAGCCAAGCTTCCCACCAGATTCCTGACATCGGGGTCCAGGTCGAGAGGCTGCACCACCAGAAGGAACAAACCTCCTGCAAAGACTACTCCTAGCGGGAAACACAGCGCTGCTTTTAGCATTCGGTGCTCAGACGGGTTGGATTTGACGAGGCGCCTCATGAACGCGATGAAGCCTTTCTTTCTTTTCTTATCCTTGAACGACGACTTGGACTGCTTTTTAGACAATTTGTCGGGTTGCTTTTTGGCTTTTGACTTTTTGGATTTTTTCGACAACAAGGGTTTGGTCGACTTGTCCTCCGCTGACCAGTTTCTGTCTTGCATTGACCATGATCTGTCGCTCGCCTGCGATGAGCAGTTGTTGTTGAAAGACCAGACGCTTTCTTCCTCACTGAACGAGATTTCACAAAGGCTGCACGTTTCCTCAGACATTATGAACTACTTTTTAAATGACTTGCTGCGACGTTTCGCATGAAAGTAATCGAAGACACCGAAATGGAAATGATTGCGCAATTGAAAGGAAGTGACGTCAGGATGACGTGTTTAAACTTAGTATATTACATCCAGTATAGTCTCGGCAAAAAAAGTCTCGATTAAACAGTGTTAATCTCAAAAGTTTTATAAATAAGGGCGCTGGTTCTGAGCGACGCTTAGTTCTCGAGATAGGTGTGACCAGATGACGTCATTTATACTTTCGTCATCGGAGATCTTTTGTATTTCAATCAGTGTCATTTCCCAGTTCTGTATTTTGCGGTCGTTTTGAAGCAACTGAATATGAAAAGAAAAGAAAGCGCGGAGAAGTATGTTTGGGTCCTGCAAGACTTCATGACCAACGATTTCTCCCTTGGAAGTAAATGAAGATGTTTGCTTTTCGTCTGCTTTGAAGGTAGGGAGATTTTACAGCGCACACGGTAAATTGCAAGTCGTATTGTCCAGACAAGAATGTTGTTATTCTAATTCTTTCTTCGAAGTACCATAGATTTGTTCTTGGCCATATTTTCGACCTGTGCATCGTTATATTATGGGAAAAACACGTTTGAACGCAAATTCGCAAAGTAATTTTAATCATTTGCTTCGGAACTGCAACGTCGATTTGCCAAAACAAAAAATTCTGGCTCAATATGCGGGAACATGCTGGTAGTGTCATATTATTTAAATGGGTGTGGAAGAACTGCTCATAATTAACATAGCACTCCGGCCCTGTTCTTTTTTTCGTCACACCCAAAACCGTTATTTGTTTTGGGCGACGCAGCATTAATATAATGCTGCGTCGCTCAAAAGAAATAACGGTTTTGGGCGTGACAAAAAAACAAGAACAGGAACGGAGTGCTATGTAAATTATGAGCAGTTTTTCCAAACCCATATAAAAATGTGACACTAACAGCCTGTCCTCGCAAATTGATCCAGATTTGGTTTAAATCTAAACAACGAAAATCAGGGTAAAACCCCACACAAAAGGCAACAAAAAGCAAACACAACACGGAACGAATAAGGTTTGAAAATAAAATGGAGGGGAAACACGCAAAAAAGGAAGGAATTTTTTGTTTTGCCATATCGACGTTGCAGTTCCGGAGCAAAGGCCCAACATTTCTTAGCGAATTTATGTTTAAACGTGTTTTTCCTATAATATACCAATGCACAGCTCGAAACTATGGCCAATAACAAATCTAGAGTACTTCGAAGAAAGAAGAATAACAACATTCTTGTCCATATACGACTTGCATTTTGCCGTGTGAGCCACAGGAGCTTGTATCAAATCGCCGGTCGATCATTATTTACAGTCCACTACTACGACATACTACTACTATATACTACATAGTAGTAGTATGTCGTAGTAGTGGACTGTAAATGGATCATTATTTACAGTCCACTACTACGACATACTACTACTATATACTACATAGTAGTAGTATGTCGTACCGTAAAATCCCTAGCATAAGCCCACCATCTAGCAAACGCCCACCCCCCACTTTGGGCCAAAAGTTGTGCACAGGGGTAACTACCTAGCAAACGTCCACCCTGCTTTTTTCAAAGAGACTATAGGCTCACTTTCACTAGGATTTGTGCAGACTGTTCTAAAAGTCATCTTTTTCCCCTTCTTTACCTTTTCGTGTTTCTTTCCTTTTTTCTTATGCTTTGTCCCCTATCCTCACTCCCACCCATCGTTCATGTTTTTTCGAGTTTCTCTTCTCTTTTTTTCCTAAGTTTGTGGGTTTTTCTTTCTCAGAAAGATTGGGCCTTTTGAAGACAAAATCCAAGTTCAGTTAACGTTTCATTTCCAAAGACGATCGTGTAATTTCTTCCCTGTACAGAAAGAAAGGGCTTCATTGGTGTTGACATTTCGACATTTCATCAAGTTTCTTTTTCCCGGAATTGTGTTGTTATTGTTTGTCCTTGCAAAGGTCTGGCGATTTTCTTTTTACTTTATAAATTTATATGAATGACTATGCTCGGGTTGTTTTCAGAAGAGCCAGTCCTATTCTCTCTCTCTCTCTCTCTCTCTCTCTCTCTCTCTCTCTCTCTCTCTCTCTCTCTCTCTCTCTCTCTCTCTCTCTCTCTCTCTCTCTCTCTCTCTCTCTCTCTCTCTCATGGTTGGCCTTCTTTGCCTCAAAGTCCTTTTTCTTTCTTTTTTCCTTCACTTCTACTCACACGACCTAACTTACATGCTTTCGGGGTTTGTATTCACTCAATTACACGGTTGAGCACAAAACTTACTTTGTGCAAAGGGGTCTATCCCTAGCAAACGCCAACCCCGCAATTTTGCCCCAAATCTGTGCACAGGGGGGGGGTGGGCTTATGCTAGGGATTTTACGGTAGTAGTGGACTGTAAATAATGATCGACCGGCGATTTGATACAAGCTCCTGTGGTGTGCGCTGTAAAATCTCCCTACCCACCTCCAAAGCAGACGAAAAGCAAACATCTTCATTTTCTTCCAAGGGAGAAATCGTTGGTCATAAAGTTTTGCAGGACCCAAACATACTTCTCCACCCTTTCTTTTCTTTTCATAATAAGTTGCTTCGCAATAATAAAATGTCATTCTTTTTCTCAATTTGTCAAGTCAGTCAAAACGACCGCAGAACACAGAACTGGGAAATGACACTGATGGGAATACGAAAGATCTTCGATGACGAAAGTATAAACTGACGTCATGTGGTCACGCCTATCTCGAGAAATAGGCGTCGCACAGAACCAGCGCCCTTCCAGATATTACATACACAAGACACACAAACTGCGACTGTCTCGTCTCCTTGATTTCGAGAAGACAACGAATTACTGAGCGACGTTTCTTTACTTTTGATTATACTATTAGGTCGATGTTGGCTACTTTAATACTTGTGATTGCGTTGCTTTGTCAACTGCAAAACAAAGCGAAGTAAGCGCTCTCATTATTGTGCAACAAAAGTTTACAAATGAGCGTTGTGGAGAACCAATCTCGTGGCGCATGAGAGAATGATAATTTATAAGCATTGAAATGAACAAGCGATTTCAATTCTCAATTGAACGTTACATAAACTTAGCTTTCTTGTTTGTTTGTTTGTTTTTGTCCCTGTCTGGGCATATACATTATAGCATTCAACGGGTGACTCCTGTAATCACTACGCGACGTCTCATTTGGGCGAGGTACCGACTCGCCGCCGCCCAACTCGCCGCCGCTTTGTCAAGGGTGCCATCTCGCTCACCCCCCCCCCCCCCCCCCGGGCAGTGCCAACTCGCCCCCGTGTATTTCATGCGATAAATTTGACGTTTCTCGTGCAAACAGATTATAAAAAATAACACGTTTACCTGAGTTTTACCTGAGTTTACCGTATCCTATGCGAAGAAGTTTCTCGTGCAAAACAGGTTAAAAACATTGACACGTTTACCTAAGTTTTTCATGAGTTTACCGTATCCTGTGCGAAGAAGTTTCTCGTGCGATACAGGTTAAAAACATTGACACGTTTACTTCACAACCATGGCTCTCCAGGTCGCGACCACCAGTTGGGGAGGAAAATGTATTTTTTACAACCAGTTTCAGTTTCGAATAGTGTGTGTGTGTGTGTGTGTGTGTCTTGCAAAACTCAAGATAATTGGCGGCGAGGTGGGAAGCGGCGAATGGGGAAGTCACCCTCATTTGCACTACGTTTGTGACGTTTCGATGTGACGTTATCGAAACAAAATGACGAAAACAAGTACATGTATTCTTATCAACACGTAGCAAGGCAAGGCGATGCAAAGACTGTATTCAAGAAAGCCATGGGGTTACATGAAAAAAATGGAACATGGATACCGTCTCTGCATATCAAGTTAACACTTGTCCGTCCCGGTCTGGATTCGAACCTATGACCCTCGGATCACAAGTCCAGTACTCTACGAACTGAGCTACCGTGCCCCGATGAGAAACAGAAAATACGCAATATAATCATTGAGTGAATCAGTATGCGTAGTCATCCTGACCTAAGGTCAAAATGAGTTCGGCTCATTCTCTCTCTGACAGGATGCCTTGAGTTTCCTTAACCGATTTTTTTTAACATATTTAGAGCTTTTTACATTTAGTCAAGTTTTGACTAAATGTTTTAACGTAGAGGGGGGAATCGAGACGAGGGTCGTGGTGTATGTGCGTGCGTGTGTGTGTGTATGTGTGTGTGTGTCTGTGTGTGTGTGTAGAGCGATTCAGACTAAACTACTGGACCGATCTTTATGAAATTTGACATGAGAGTTCCTGGGTATGAAATCCCCGAACGTTTTTTTCATTTTTTTGATAAATGTCTTTGATGACGTCATATCCGGCTTTTCGTGAAAGTTGAGGCGGCACTGTCACGCCCTCATTTGTCAACCAAATTGGTTGACATTTTGGTCAAGTAATTTTCGACGAAGCCCGGACTTCGGTATTGCATTTCAGCTTGGTGGCTTAAAAATTAATTAATGACTTTGGTCATTAAAAATCTGAAAATTGTAAAAAAAAAAATAAAAATTTATAAAACGATCCAAATTTACGTTCATCTTATTCTCCATCATTTTCTGATTCCAAAAACATATAAATATGTTATATTTGGATTAAAAACAACCTCTGGAAATTAAATATATAAAAATTATTATCAAAATTAAATTTTCGAAATCAATTCAAAAACACTTTCATCTTATTCCTTGTCGGTTCCTGATTCCAAAAACATATAGATATGATATGTTTGGATTAAAAACACGCTCAGAAAGTTAAAACAAAGAGAGGTACAGAAAAGCGTGCTATCCTTCTTAGCGCAACTACTACCCCGCTCTTCTTGTCAATTTCACTGCCTTTGCGATGAGCGGTGGACTGACGATGCTACGAGTATACGGTCTTGCTGAAAAATGGCATTGCGTTCAGTTTCATTCTGTGAGTTCGACAGCTACTTGACTAAATATTGTATTTTCGCCTTACGCGACTTGTTGTAATGTGTTATGGATGTAAGCAGATTCGCGATCGTCGATAATGATTTTTCATGGTGTTTTGTAATTGTTAGATTACAGAGGAATTTTTATTTTAGACAGCTTCAAGCGAGCTATTTTTCGCGGATGTGTTTACTGTGCAAACGACTCTAAATATGGCATAAGTGTCACGTGATAATCAACCGTTTGGTTTCAGTGCACGCTGGAGCAGACGATTTTTTTGACAGTGATGCAACCATATATTACGGTCTCCTTCCGGCAGCAGTCCCAAAATGTCGACTTGTTTTGACCTTAGAACGATGTCTTTATCATAACTGTGAGGAACAGAACGGAGATCACTGTCGAAGTCGGCCAATCTGCAATCATTTTCGTCTCGCGAACCCTGCTCGTGAACAACATATGGGAGATCACTCTATATTCTGGTTTTGATAGATTCGCGTAGGACTTTCGCGTCCGGTCAGAGAGACAACTGGCGATAGCCGTGGAGCGAGGATTATCAGAATGTACGCGTAGTGTAAAGAAATGCGTGCAATGGATGACAAGTGCAGTGCACACAAACAAAACGTTTCAATACTGCATTTGTGCAATAACATGTGCACCACTAATATGATACACAACACGACTTCACATACCCATGATTACAAACGGAAACACTTCACACGAGTAGGAAGACAGCCATCAAATAAATATGACATGACATTTAACGCAGAGCAGATTTCAAGAGAATACATGCATTAGTTAATCGAAGGGTTATTGTGGGAGGGGGGGCGAGAGAGAGAGAGAGGGGGGGGGGGGAGTAAGGGTGAGTAGGAGGGAGAGGGAAATGAGAGAGAGAAAGAGGGAGATAGTGAGAGGGATGGAGGGAGGGAAAGAAAAAACTATCTGTGTGTGTGTGTGTGTGTGTATGTGTGTGTGTGTGTGTGTGTGTAGAGCGATACAGAGAAAACTACTAGACTGGTCTTCACAACCTGGAACTTCCATGTAAAGTTTCATGAAGATCGGTCCAGTAGTTAAAAAAACAATTTCTTCTGGTTCTGTATCTTTTCCTGATTCCAAAAACATATCTAGATATGTTATGTTTGGATTAAAAACAAGGTCAGAAAGTTAAAAAGAATAGAATAGATTAACGTGAAGTGCTGTACGCGAATGCACTATACTGGATTGTCACTTTCTGTGCGAACTGTGAACGTGTCATCGCGACCGCAGGGCATGACTATGACACAGCTATGGAGTATAATTATATATTCTATATATATTATATATATATATATAAAAACGCGGCGCAAAATGTGACTTCGAATGGTTGACTAAATGTAGTAATATCGCTTCACGCAACTTGATTCCCTTCCTTAAAGATGACGAGATTGGGAAGCGGATGGAGAGGTCGACTTCGAGAAATTAGAACATAACAGACTAGTGTTTACTTGTACCTTCTATCCCTTTGAAGGCAAGTCGTTGTCGCTCATACACAGTTTTCCCCTCATTGGGTGACAAACTGACAACAAATAATCTTTCAGTTTCAGAGACAAACGTGACTATCATTTCACACTTGATTGTGATATTTGTTTATTCGCTTAAAGTTAAAATTCTGATATAGGTTTGTTCACCGCAGACCTTCCCAGCATGATTTTTTGAAGTTATAAACTTGTTAACATACAATAAAGCAACAATATTTCCTTCGTGGTTTGCTTGCAGAATTCCGTGTGTGTGCGTGTGCGTGTCTGTCAGTGTGAGACAGACAGTGTCTTATTGTCATGATCACAATTAACAGATACGTGTACATTGAACATACTTGGTACGTTGTTTTCTTGTTTGTTTCATCCTGTTGTGTTCTCTGCCCGCAGTAATAGTCTTGCCAGTGCTAAGCTGATTGTTATATTTGGTCGGTTGTGAAGAAGCAGACATTTGTGATGGAATATGCTGACAATCAAACTCTGTTTCATTGCAAACATGTACCATGTTTGCATAAACATCTTGTCTTTTGATAGGATTCAAACTGTTAAACTTGGGTAATTGTTCTGAGCTGTGTTGGTACTAGCAAGAGACATATGAAGTCAGATAAACAGTTTTGGTCCACAACTATAGTCTGGTTCAAAGTCTTGCAGCAATTTGCAACATTATAAATCGAGAAAACTAGACACTTTAAAAGAAATTTGGTGCACAAATTTTCTTTTTTTCAATAACGAATCATTGTGTGCAACTTTCTTATTTAACTTTCTTTTATGAAATGTACGGTTTTTTTCTAGCAATAGGCGAGTTCCCTGTTTTTAGCGAACACTGTTTTTGTGGTGGATTTATTAATTCAACCTGCTGTGCTTTTTTTTAAATATAAAAAAGTACACAACGGTCATAATTTCTCTTTATTTGAATGAATTCTAGCGTTAAAGACATTGTTTAGTGCAGATTAAAAACAATCATTGTATGAATATTTTGAGAAAACAGTTGATTTTACCTTTTATAAACCCAGAACGATACAATTTGGACACATGATGCTATGAATATGATTCAAAATAAATGTGACACATGTGAACGGCTCAGATCATGGATACTGTTAACACCTTAATATGTAAATGCTTATTTTATAGACATCCATTGAATTCAGAAGAAAACAAAGCATACTAAACTGCTTAGCATGAAAAAAACAATAAGGATATAACAAGTCGCGTAAGGCAAAAATACAACATTTAGTCAAGCTGTCGTACTCACAGAATAAAACTGAATGCACTGCATTTTTTTCACCATGACCGTATACTCGTAGCATCGTCAGTCCACCGCTCGTGGCAAAGGCAGTGAAATTGACAAGCCAGAATAGCGATCTAATGGTTGCGCTGAGTGGGATAGCACGCTTTTCTGTATCTCTGTTCTTTTTAACTTTCGGAGCTTGTTTTTAATTTAAATATATCATATCTATATGTTTTTGGAATCAGGAACCAACAAGTAATAAGATTAAATTGTTTTTAAATCGATTCCGGAAATTTCATTTTAATCATAATTTTCATATATTTTATTTTCAGAGCTGGTTTTTAATCTAAATATGACATATTTATATGGTTTTGGAATCAGACAATGATGAAAAATAAGATGAAATTTATTTTGGATCATTTTATAAAAAATAATTTTAATTACAATTTTCAGATTTTTAATGACCAAACTCATTAATTAATTTTTAAGCCTCCAAGCTGAAATGCAATACCAAAGTCCGGCCTTTGTCGACGATTGCTTGGCCAAATTTTCAATCAATTCAATTTAAAAATGAGGGCGTGACAATGCGGCCTCAACTTTCACAAAAAGCCGGATGTGACGTCATCAAAGATATTTATCGAAAAAATGAAGTCCGGGGATATCATACCCAGGAACTCTCATGTGAAATGTCATGAAGATCGGTCCAGTACTTTGCTCTGAATCGCTCTACACACACACACACACACACACACACACACACACGCACACACACACTGTGCACACACACACACACACACACACACACACGCACACACATACACACATACACCACGACCCTCGTCTCGATTCCCCGTCTATGTTTAAACATTCAGTCAAAACTTGACTAAATGTAAAATGAACCAACAGCATTGTTTTGTGTGTGTGGGGGTAGTAGACACGTTTTATTCACAAAACACTGCGGAAAATGAGGACCAATTTGTTGCACAGGTCACATCTTCAACCAAGGCCAGTACTTTCATACATGACAAAGGAAAGCAAATGAGACTTGAATAATAATTATAGTCTTCCTGTGTGTGTCTGAGTGATAAACTGTTTTAACAAACTATCTTCTGAAACGTAATTGCACTCAGCAGATGTGTCTTCCGCTCAGAACTTTCGTGTCACACACTCTTTGCGACTAAGAGAGAGGTCGCATTCTTGCAGGAAATCATTGACAACACAGCCATCATTTTTAGCATAGTAATTTGGAAGGGCTACTATTATAGTGAGCTTTTAGAAAGATAAACATTATAGTGTCGGCAGAACACGACCAAATGAATTTCGTGTCACAGCGTTATGAACGTGAGATTGTTTAGACTATTTTTGACTAAATGTTTTAACATAGAGGGGGGAATCGAGACGAGGGTCGTGGTGTATGTGTGTGTGTGTCTGTCTGTCTGTGCGTGTGTGTAGAGCGATTCAGACTAAACTACTGGACCGATCTTTATGAAATTTGACATGAGAGTTCCTGGGTATGATATCCTCAGACGTGTTTTTCATTGTTTTGATAAATGTCTTTGATGACGTCATATCCGGCTTTTCGTGAAAGTTGAGGCGGCACTGTCACGCTCTCATTTTTCAACCAAATTGGTTGAAATGTTGGTCAAGTAATCTCCGACAAAGCCCGGACTTCGGTATTGCATTTCAGCTTGGTGGCTTAAACATTAATTAATGACTTTGGTCATTACAAATCTAAAAATTGTAAAAAAAAGAATTTTTTTATAAAACGATCCAAATTTACGTTCATCTTATTTTCCATCATTTTCTGATTCCAAAAACATATAAATATGTTATATTTGGATTAAAAACAAGCTCTGAAAATTAAAAATATAAAAATTATGATCAAAATTAAATTTTCGAAATCAATTTAAAAACACTTTCATCTTATTCCTTGTCGGTTCCTGATTCCAAAAACATATAGATATGATATGTTTGGATTGAAAACACGCTCAGAAAGTTAAAACGAAGAGAGGTACAGAAAAGCGTGCTATCCTTCTCAGCGCAACTGCTACCCCGCTCTTCTTGTCAATTTCACTGCCTTTGCCATGAGCGGTGGACTGACGATGCTACGAGTATACGGTCTTGCTGCGTTGCATTGCGTTCAGTTTCATTCTGTGAGTTCGACAGCTACTTGACTAAATGTTGTATTTTCGCCTTACGCGACTTGTTTTCTGTTCTTTTTTCCTGCTTTTTATATTAAAGTCAAGATTTGATTTTTTGTGAAAGCATAAGACAGTTTCTTTACGCAATTAAAAACAAGTCGCGTAAGGCGAAATTACTACATTTAGTCAAGCTGTGAAACTCACAGAATGAAACTGAACGTAGTCCGCCGCTAGTGCAAAAGGCAGTAAAAGTGACGAGCCTGTTTGGCGCGGCAGCGGTTGCGCTGTGCTTCATAGCACACTTTACTGTTCCTCTCTTCGTTTATACTTTCTGAGCGTGTTTTTAATCCAAACATATCATATCTATATGTTTTTGAAATCAGGAACCGACAAGGAATAAGACGAAATAGTTTTTGAAACGATTTTGGAAATTTAATTTTGATCATAATTTTAATTTTTTTAATTTTCAGAGCTTGTTTTTAATCCAAATTAACATAATTATATGTTTTTGGAATCAGAAAATGATGAAGAATAAGATGAACGTAAATTTGGATCGATTTATAAAAAATTTTTTTTTTTTACAATTTTCAGATTTTTAATGACCAAAGTCATCAATTAATTTTTAAGCCACCAAACTGAAATGCAATACCGAAGTCCGGCCTTCATCGAAGATTGCTTAGCCAAAATTTCAATCAATTTGATTGAAAAATGAGGATGTGACAGTGCCGCCTCAACTTTTACAAAAAGCCGGATATAACGTCATCGAAGACATTTATCCCAAAAAGGAAAAAAACGTCCGGGGATATCATACCCATAAACTTTCATGTAAAATTTCATAAAAATCGGTCCAGTAGTTTAGTCTGCATCGCTCTACACACACACACACACACACACACACACACACCGCCACACACACACACACACACACACACACACACATACACCACGACCCTCGCCTCGATTCCCCCTCTATGTTAAAACATTTAGTCAAAAATGTAATAAATGTAACAAGTCGCGTAAGGCGAAAATACAACATTTAGTCAAGCTGTCGAACTCACAGAATGAAACTTAACGTAATGCAATTTTTCAGCAAGACCGTATACTCGTAGCATCGTAAGTCCACCGCTCGTGGCAAAGGCAGTGAAATTGACAAGAAGAGCGGGGTAGTAGTTGCGCTGAGAAGGATAGCACGCTTTTCTGTACCTCTCTTCGTTTTAACTTTCTGAGCGTGTTTTTAATCCAAACATATCATATCTATATGTTTTTGGAATCAGGAACCAACAAGGAATAAGATGAAAGTGTTTTTAAATTGATTTCGAAAATTTAATTTTGATCATAATTTTTATGTTTTTAATTTTCAGAGCTTGTTTTTAATCCGAATATAACATATTTATATGTTTTTGGAATCAGAAAATGATGAAGAATAAGATGAACGTAAATTTGGATCGTTTTATAAAAAAATTATTTTTTTTACAATTTTCAGATTTTTAATGACCAAAGTCATTAATTAATTTTTAAGCTACCAAGCTGAAATGCAATACCGAAGTCCGGCCTTCGTCGAAGATTGCTTGGCCAAAATTTCAATCAATTTGATTGAAAAATGAGGGTGTGACAGTGCCGCCTCAACTTTTACAAAAAGACGTGATCAAAGGTATTTATCGAAAAAAAGAAAAAAACGTCCGGGGATATCATTCCCAGGAACTCTCATGTCAAATTTCATAAAGATCGGTCCAGTAGTTTGGTCTGAATCGCTCTACACACACACACGCGACAGACAGACAGACACACACACACACATACACCACGACCCTCGTCTCGATTCCCCCTCTACGTTAAAACATTTAGTCAAAACTTGACTAAATGTAAAAATGAACACAGAGACAAAAACCGGTTGTTGCAGCGAATGCAATTGAGGCCTATTAAGAAAAAGATCAATAAAAAAAAAATTACAAAAAAGTTTGCTCCCAGCGGCACTAGAACCCGGAGCGCCGGATCGAATTCCCGAATCCGTAACCACTGCACCATGCTACTCGTGTGAAATAAAACGGGATGAAAAAATGTAATATGAGTTATTCAGTCGGGATGATTTGAAAGCTCGCCACCTTCGCCGAATGACTCGAGCACGTTTTTTTCGGTTAGTAACTGATCGAACTGTCGCTTTTGAGCCACTCTGTTTCAAGCATTTCACCTAAATTAAACAAGAATGTCACAGTTTGTGTCTATGGTGCAAGGTAGCCGACGGTCTCATTGTAGCCAAGTTACGACAGTTGCTCGATTGACGCATTTCACGTCTTCGATATTCTGTCTGAGCTCATTTCCCAATGAGCTGCCTTAAAAACAGGAATGTCCTGCAATTGTAGTATGCGTTGGAGGTTTCTTTTGGATGGGAAAGGACATTTAAGAAGCAATATCGTCGTATAATGATGTCAAGTGAGAGACCCTGCAAATTAACATTGAAAGTGGGAACTTCGGAAGCAAAGTTGCCAGCTACTCGGTATGCAAGAGCTAAATTGAAAGCCGAAGTAGTGGCTTCGAGAGTTCTGAGGTCAAGGTCGAGGAAATTGGGGGAATCCCAATTAGTGCGCATGCGTTTGTAAACGGTAGGCTTGGTGACCAGAGGAAACAAATCTCATTGCGAGTTCGTAAATTGGCGAACGTTGATCGCGCTGTAGCTTTTACTGTAGTTGTTGCTTCTGCCTGGTTGAACAAAAGGGTCGGTTCAAAGCTGTGATGATTGTCTTGAAATTGAATGACTGTCTATAATAATGATTTTGTTGACCAGAATGTTGGGGGAAAAAAAAGTGTTTATGTGGTAGCGAAGTCGGTTATGTTAAACTTCTTCTTTTTTTAAATGATTGTGTATCGGTAAAACTGTTTTGGACAAAATAGGTTGGTAGAGCGAACGTTTGGGTTACTGGCAAATTTGAAAAGGCAGAAATCAATCAGTGTTTGGAGAATCAAGATATAAGGTGTAGTGAAAAGAAGATATATAAGTTCAGTGACTTTCATATTAATTGGGAAAATGTGTGTCCGAATTTTTACAAAAGCTAAATTGTTGTACTTTGGTATTGTACATTTTGTTTGTCCTCGTTAATTGTGTACAGGATGTATGTTTATGTAAAGTTGAAAGTCAAGATTGGATTTGTTTAGCCTACGCGCGTGTGTGCATGTGTGTTATACATAGACATAGACATAGAACACTATATTATCTCAATTACGAGAAACTCGGGTGCGGTGAATCATAATATTAAACAACATAAAACGTAAGAACATCAATAAAATATCGAGGCACAAATACTCAGCTCATAATAGTGTGTGGTAAGGGGGGATGGGGGTGCACACACACACACACACACACAC